>NC_036844.1:11617455-11657050 GCF_002910315.2 Salvelinus sp. IW2-2015 | reverse complement strand
TGACGTTTCCCTTCAGTGGCTGTGTGTGTGTGTGTGTGTGTGTGTGTGTGGTGTGTGTGTGGTGTGGTGTGTGTGTTGTGTTGTGTGTGTGTGTGTGTGTGTGTGTGTGTGTGTGTGTGTGTGTGTGTGTGTGTTGTGTTGTGTGGTTGTGTGTGTGTGTGTGTGTGTTAAAAAAATAACTGTGTGCTACATCTCCCTCCTCCAGGTGATCAACATCATCAACGCGGCCCAGGAGTCCAGTCCGGTGTCCGTTAGCGGAGGCGCTGGACCGGGTCTGGAGATCCTGAGGACCACAGAGCTCTACTCTCCTCAGCTGGCCTCCAAGGAGGACGACCCACACACCAACGACCTTGTAGGGGGCTCATGAGCGTGAGTTAGGGGCTACAGACACGCTCTCACACACACACACACTACACACACACACACACACACACACACAACACGGCACGCATGCACACACACACACACACACACACACAAACATACTTACACACACACCGACGTAACACACACATTCCTTCACAGGCCCAATTTAATCAAAGTCTGGAACCAGTTTTTAGGATACATGAAAAATAGAAAATTCTCACACATGTAAAAGGCATGTTTAATTTTGTGAAAATTGTTTTGTAAAGACAGGTTTTTATTTGAGCACGATTAATACAAAATGTGCATTCATTGGGGGTTCGAGTGGGTGGGGGGGTTTGTTCCCGGAAACTCCTGGCTTGCAGGTTTTTGAATAGGCGTCAGGTTTTAAGTTTGGATTGGAATTGATTCCTCCTGGTCAAGGGCTTCAGACTGGACGAATGGCTACAAACATAGCTTATTTACAACAGGATTCACACAATTCAATATCATTTAAAAAGGGTTTTAAGAAAACATGTAAATTATTTTAGATTGGTGCCACAACATTTGAAGTGGTTGGGTGTCATTCGTCCAGTCTCACACAGGCAGAGACCCACTATGACACACACACACACACCACACACACACACACAACACACACACACACACCACACACACAACACACACACACACACACACAACACACACACACACACACACACACACACAGACACACAACACACACACACACACACACACCACACACACACTGAAGATCCATTAACATCCATTACATTCACAGTGATCAACGTCCTGGAAACAGAGAGTTATAGACTGTTTGTGTACAGGGAATTTAACTCTCCTCACCTCTTCCTCATAATCTCTCCTCACCTCTCCTCTCCTCACCTCTTCCTCATAATCTCTCCTCACCTCTCCTCTCCTCACCTCTCCTCATAATCTCTCCTCACTCTCCCTCACCTCTCCTCATAATCTCTCCCACCTTCCTCTCCTCATTCTCTCTCACCTTCCTCTCTTCACCTCTCCTTTCTCCACTTCTCCTCTCTTTACTTCTCCTCACCTCACCTCTCTTCACCTCTCCTCACTCTCCTCTCTTCATCTCCCTCACCTCCCTCAACTCCCCTCCCCTCCTATTCTCACAAACACAATACTCAAACGCAAGAGTTCCTGAGTTATGTGGGATATGTCTCGTTGGGTGAATTAGAATGCTGAAGTCATGTTACAATGTCAAATATGTTGTTATTAGCCAGATTTGCGATATACATACCCAAAAGAGAGTGATTTGTCGTCTTTTTTCCTTCTGCAGGACGGCTTACGGAGACTGTCTGCAACGAGTATGTCTTCTCCAAAGACTTTCTCAAGGAAGCACCAGTCTGTTTTCCTCATAAAACATCACATAAATATGATATTTATTCATTATCCTACCAGAATACGACTGCTACTTACATCTAGGAACCCTGGGGTTCACTCTAACCACACAAACTGAGTCTAATAATGTGTCGTTTAGTGGGTATATTTGTGTTGCATAATGTATTTTTCATGAAATGTAATTACACTGGAACCGTTCACAGTACTACACGTGATGGGGACATTTAGTGTATGGACCTCTGTCTGTCTGCAGAGTGATGGAAAATACAAAAGTCTCAGATCGTTTATTTAATCAGTTGGAGGTCTAGTCCATCGGCAGTCATTGCGTAATCCACTTCTATTAGTTCTAAGTCGCGATGGGAGAGATAATTACGTAATACGTCTTCTTTCTGAGAAATGGAAAAGGGCACTGCTGAGAAAGTCCAGAAAAGTCCTCTCCTGCTAATCTTTAGGAAGCAGCATGTCTTTTTGCCCCTTGCATTTCTTAATAGACCTTAGTAGACTTCTTAGTAGACCTGTATTTTGACCCTTTACCATGAGGCAGTGTTGCCTAAGTAACTTAGGCATACAGCTGAGGACTAAATTGGAAATTGTGTTGTTGCTAGTTGCCTCTCAATTCCCAAATTGCAATCAATCAATGTATCAATCAATAAATCAATGCTTGTGCAGGCGCGTGAATGAAGTGCAGTGCGTGTGGTTCTGACAGTTTGAGCCAGGATGTCAGCGGCCATCCCAGTAACGCTGAATGACACCCTTCCGGCCATCGCTGAGATGCTGGATGGCGAAGACCAATGGGAGTTAACATCCTGGAGCATGGAATCGGTGTTCACCTTCGACGTGCCTGAAAAGACTCTGAAAAGAGCGAAGATGAACGAAGAAGAAACGACGCAGGACAGAGGGAGGAGATGAAAGAGAGAGAGAGAGAGAAGGAGAGAGAGAGAGAGGAGAGGAGAGAGGAGAAGAGAGAGAGAGACGGAGAGAAGAGAGAGAAGAAGAGAGAGGAGAAGAGAGAGGAGAGAGAGAGATGAGAGAGGAGAGAGAGAGAGAGAGAGAGAGAGAGAGAGAGAGAGGAGAGAGAGATGAGAGACGAGAGAGAGAGAGAGAGAGAGAAGAGAGAGAGAGAGAGAGAGAGAAGAGAGAGAAGAGAGAGAGAGAGGAGAAGAGAGAGAGAGAGAGAGAGACTGAAGAGAGAGAGAGAGAGAAGAGAGGAGAGAGAGAGAGAGGAGAGAGAGAGAGAGAGAGAGAGAGAGAGGACCAATTACAGAAGGGACTTGAACGAACACCCCTTCTCTCTATCACTTCAACTATCTCCCCTGTCCTCTCTTGTCATCCCCAGCAGACTCTGACCTACCTGGGCTTGAAGATCTTTGCTCGCGTTCGGGGTGTGTGAGTTCCTGAGCTTGCAGTGAGGCACGCTACGCTGCTTGGCTCCAGGTCATGAGAGGTCTAATACACAGCTCCAACTCCTACCACAACTCCACCACGCCGCTGACGTCCTCCACGCTACAGCTACTTCCTACGCAAGGAGAAAGGTCAAGTTAGGCCAAACCACACACACACACACAGAGATAAAAGGACTCTCCTCAGAGGCCGTGATGAGACCTTTCGGTCACACCTGCAATATTGCTATGGAAGGTACGACAGTGCACTGTACATAGAGATGGTTGGATGCTGCCACAACGTAAACTACTTTCAACAGGTGAAAGGACTACTGACACCAGCAGCTTGAAGTATCAGCGCAACATTACCACGGCCTGACATCTCAGTGTGTTGACTGATAAGTTGTCTATGTAATTCCCTGCCATGTGTGTTTTCAACAGCGTGTCATAGAGTATCAGTTTGCTTTGCTTGGCAGGAAGAATGAATGTATGTCAGATTGACCGTGAGAGTTGATGATGGGATTTTTTATTGTTTCATATTGGACTCAGTCAACTACGTGTTGTGCCTTGAGGGCAATGAGATCCTAAATACATGCTTTCTTTTCTTCCCGCTTTCTTCCCGTCCAATAAAATCTGCTTTCCCTTGTCATAAAGTGAACATTGCTATGATTATATTATTAGTTGTGCTCGCCATGCGTGCATTTAGGTATATCCTTTGTTGGAGGTATGGGTTATGCTGAAGAGAAGAGCACCAGTATTTATAGCTATGCACGTCTCACGACAATTGGGCATGAGCTAATCGAGCACTCAAACGGGCGTCCAAACTTGATCTTTAACAAGAGATCAAATTTCTGAGACAACGATTCGTTTGCTTTGACTCTAGTGTTCCATTTGTACATTGCATTTGCGTGCACACAAAAAAGAAACCAAGCCCAAGCGTCACCAGTTCTTCTCACTAATCCCCTTTCCGCCTTCCGTGTCTCAATCACTCAATTGCTGTTCCGAACCGCTTGCCTCTGACACAGCGTGCTGAATGTGCGCAAACAAGCGTTCCTTAGGCCTACAGATTAAATGCCTATAAAAGTGATATCAACTGAGTGGGATACACAAGCTACACTCCTTGCCAAATGATGACAGTTTTATCACAAATTCAAAGAGAACTGGTTGCCTGAAATAGGGAATATGTTTCTTAACACGAACGCTGCAGTTTGGAAATAAAATTGCTTCCCGTCTATTTTTCCGGGCTTAGCTTACTTTTGCAACTGCTAGTGCCTTTAGTATTGGTGTTTAGGCTATAACCAGAGATTGCAAGTATTTGCTGTTTACAGTATTTGAAATACGTATTTGATTTTACTTGACTGAACTACACAACTATTCTGTTTTGTTAATGAACAATGACAATTGCCCACACAGCATGCTGAGTATATTTCTAATTGGCTCCACCCCAAAACAAGGCCAATATACCCAGTGTGCTTTGCAGTTTCATTTTGACATGTTCCTTTTCACATATAACATTTTACATTTTTATCCAGATGTGACTTGCCCAACTCAAGGTAGATAAACTACATATCATAGTCATGAGCAAAGAAACAACTTTTTTGTAACTGTTATTGAGAATGTTGTTGCAGTCCCTGATATTTTATTAAAATTACATTTCATGTATGGTATTTTGTATATAACCCCCCCCCCCCTAAGCATAGATAATAAAATATGAAAATATTGGCAGAAACATTGTTTAATCAAGACAAAGAGTGTATTTTCTCAGAATATAATGGCATAGGCCTTACTCACCAAAACTGTATGGCCATGGCTGTAACTCATCACCGTGCAGTGTTTCAATGTGGAATTGTGATCCATTTAGAAAATTTACCAAAGAAACAGGCAGAATAAACTAAATTGAATGTCTGCTACATAAAAGAAGACATTTTGGTTTTGTAACCTGAAAATGTTTTTTTTACTCTTTTACAATTCGGCCCGTTTCAATGTATCACTCTTTGAAAATAACTGTGTTCCAGACACGAGATGCCGCTCACTTCGCACTGCATAATAATAGTTGTCTATAACTTTGGATATAAACGGCTTCGGGAAATAGGAGCGTCTTGTCTGCCTAAATTAAACAAAGACAGTGCTATGCCAAAGCAAGTTTTTGAAAGATTGTGTTCCACATTATTAATCAGTTTTATGTTACTACTTAACCAGGAAGTAGTTAAGAAAAAATGATTATTTTCAATGGACAGCCAGGACAGTGGGTTACTGCCTTTGATTCAGGGGCAGACGACAGAATTGTAACATCTGTATCATCTCAGGATTCGATCTAGCAACCCTTCGGTTTACTGGCAAACACTCTAACCACTAGGCGACACCTGCCGGCTTGCAATAAATTCACTCGTAAATTGGCACTTGTTTTTTTATTGGCTGAATAATACAGGGACATTTTGCAATTCAGATTCGTTATCTTAATGGTTATGATAAATTGATGCATATGTGCGCCACTGTTGGGCATATAACAAGCCGCCTTCAGAAAAGTACCTCGAGACCCCTTGACTATCATCCCACAATTCTGTTACATTACGTCGTATTCTAAAATTCATTAAATAAAACCATGTTCTCTCATCAAATCTACCCAACAATACCCCATAATGACAAATTGAAAACAGGTTTCGAGAAATGGTTTGCAAATTAGAAACTTAAATTTAGTAAGATTCAGGACCCCTTGCTATGAGACTCGAAATGAAGCTCAGGTCCAAAACCTGTATTCCATTGTTCATCCTATGAATAATCCTTGAAGATGTGTTAAATTCAATTGATTGGACATGATTTGGAAAGGCACTACACCCTGTCTATACTTAAGGTTCCACAGTTGACAGTGCATGCAGAAGCAAACCAAGCACGAGGTCGAAGGAATTAGGCCGTAGATCTCCGAGACGGGATTGTGTGAGCACAGATCTGGGGAGGACCACCCAAAACATTTCATTGCAGCAGTTGTAAGGATCACCAAGAAACCCATGTGGTTATCCATCATTCTTAAATGAAAAAGTTTGGAACACCAGGACTCTATCCTAAGAGTCTGGCCGCCCGGCCAACAATGAGCAATCGAGGAGGAAAGGGCATTTGGTCAGGAAGAAGTGACCAAAGACCCAAGTCCACTCTGACAGAGCTCCAGTGTTCTCTGTGGAGATGGTTAGACTCTTCCAGAAGACAACATTCTCTGCGCAGTACTCCACAATCCAGGCCTTATATGGCTAAACGTGGCACAGATGGAGACACTTCTCAGTAAAAGGCACGTGAACAAGCCCCCTTGGAGTTTGCCAAAAGGCACAACTAAAAGCACTCTCAGACCATGAGAAAAATATTCTTGGTCTGACTGAACCAAGATTGAACTCTTTGGCTATGGAATGCCAAGCGTCATGTATCTGGAGGAAACCTGGCACCATTCTACGGTGAAGCATGGTGGTAGCGCATCCATGTGTGGGGAAGTAAACGGAGAAAATACAGAGAGTCCTTGATGAAAACCCTGCCTTCCAGAGCGCTCAGGACCTACAGACTGGAGCGGTTTCAAACTGTCCAACGCGAACAACAAACCCCTAAGCACACAAGCCAAGGAACAACGCGGAAGTGCATCTCTGAATGTCCATTGAGTGGCCCAGCCCAGAGCCCGGATTTGAAACCCGATCGAACATCTCTGGAGAGACCTGAAAATAGCTGGTGCACGACACTCCCCATCAACCTGACAGAGCTGAGATGGACCCGCCGGAAGAATGGGAGAAACTCCCCAAATACAGGTGTGCCAAGCTTTGTAGCGTCCAGCACCCAGACGACTCTGAGGCTTGTAATTGCTTCTTTTTTCCAAGTACCTCGAGCACTCCAAAACACAAGTTGCCTCGCAAATGTCTAAAATGACTCAAATTTCGATTCCTGTAGTTGAGTACTATTATTCCTAGGTTGTATCGGGTTTATCTCAGGGCAGTCTAGACCAATAGGACGATGGTGGCTGCATCTGGATCCGGCACGGTCCATAGACGATGGACCCCCGAGGGAGGACAAACAGCTATCCTGTGCCAACGCAGGAGTAGAGCTGGCCAATCCTGTACAATGACCCACAGCTGTTGTAGAGAGTCACCACGCCGCCCTCGCGCTATCCACACTCACCGTCAGGCAGCAAGAGCAACATCGTTCAAGACAATCGCAGAGTACAGTCACAAGAGATTAGAAGCACACTCTTTCGTAGAACATCAACAGCCTAAGCTAGTCCCATATCTCGTTATGTGCTGTCTTCATATGTATTGTGCTGTCTTGCAACATTCTATGGGCAAATGTACACGGCAATTGACCATGAGCATAAGAGTGGCAAGACAGCACAAACCATATTCTGGGAAACCAGGATCTCTCTCTTGGCTCTCCTCACCTCTCCTCTCCTCATCTCTCCTCACCTCTCCTCTCTTCACCTCTCCTTTCTCCACTCTCCTCTCTTTACTTCTCCTCACCTCACCTCTCTTCACCTCTCCTCACCTCTCCTCTCTTCATCTCCCCTCACCTCTCCTCAACTCCCCTCCCCTCCTATTCTCACAAACACAATACTCAAACGCAAGAGTTCCTGAGTTATGTGGGATATGTCTCGTTGGGTGAATTAGAATGCTGAAGTCATTGTACAATGTCAAATATGTTGTTATTAGCCAGATTTGCGATATACAGTACCAAAAGAGAGTGATTTGTCGTCTTTTTCCTTCTGCAGGACGGCTTACGGAGACTGTCTGGCAACGAGTATGTCTTCTCCAAAAGTACTTTTCCAAGTAAGCACCAGTCTGTTTCCTCATAAAACATCACATAAATATGATATTTATTCATTATCCTACCAGAATACGACTGCTACTTACATCTAGGACCCTGGGGTTCACTCTAACCACACAAACTGAGTCTAATAATGTGTCGTTTTAGTGGTATATTTGTGTTGCATAATGTATTTTTTTTCATGAAATGTAATTACACTGGAACCGTTCACAGTACTACACGTGATGGGGGACATTTAGTGTATGGACCTCTGTCTGTCTGCAGAGTGATGGAAAATACAAAATGTCTCAGATCGTTTATTTAATCAGTTGGAGTCTAGTCCATCGGCAGTCATTGCGTAATCCACTTCTATTAGTTTAAGTCGCGATGGGAGAGATAATTACGTAATTACGTCTTCTTTCTGAGAAATGGAAAAGGGCACTGCTGAGAAGTCCAGAAAAGTCCTCTCCTGCTAATCTTTAGGAAGCAGCATGTGCTTTTTGCCCCTTGCATTTCTTAATAGACCTTAGTAGACTTCTTAGTAGACCTGTATTTGACCCTTTACCATGAGGCAGTGTTGCTAAGTAACTTAGGCATACAGCTGAGGACTAAATTGGAAATTGTTGTTGTTGCGTATTGCTCTCAAATGTCCCAAATGCAATCAATCAATTGATCAATCAATAAATCAATGCTTGTGCATGCGCGTGAATGAATGGGTGCGTGCGTGTGTGTCTACAGATTTGAGCCAGAGTCAGCTGGCCATCCCAGTAACGCTGAATGACATCCCTCCGGCCATCGCTGAGATGCTGGATGGCGAAGACCAATGGGAGTTTAACATCCTGGAGCTGGAATCTGTCACCTGTAGAGTATGAGGAGATGAGAGGAGGAGAGGAGAGGGGGTGGCGAGAGAGAAGGAAAGAGAGAGAGGACAGGAGCTGGAGGCTGCCACCGTAAGAGGTATGAGGAGGAGAGAGGAGAGTGGGGTGCAGAGAGAAGGAAAGAGAGAGAGGAACAGGAGCTGAGGCTGCCATGCTATGATATGGAGAGGGTGAAGGAGAGGGAGAGGGGGTGGGAGAGAGAGAAGAAAGGAGAGAGACAGGAGCTGGAGGCTTGCCACCTTAAAGTATGTGAGGAGAGGGAGAGGGGGGTGGCGAGAGAGAAGGAAAGAGAGAGAGGACAGGAGCTGGAGGCTGCCACCTGTATGAGGTATGGAGGGAGAGGGAGGAGAGGGAGAGGGGGTGGAGAGAGCGAGAGGACAGGAGCTGGACAGTTGAGGGAAGTGGTGATGAGTAAGAGAAGGATAGGTTGTTCGGGGGTTAAGGGAAATGGAAGATAGAGGTTACTATACACTCAGTGTACAAAACATTATGAACACCTGCTCTTTCCATGACATACACTGACCAGGTGAAAGCTATGATCCCTTATGGATGTCACCTGTTAAATCCACTCTAATCAGTGTAAATGAAGGGGAGGAGACAGGTTAAAGAAGGATTTCTTAGTCTTGAGACAATTGAGACATGGATTGTGTATGTGTGCCATTCAGAGGGTGAATGGCCACGACAAAATATTTAAGTGCCTTTGAACAGGGTATGGTGGTAGGTGCCATTTTGTGTCAAGAACTGCAGAGCTGCTGGAGTTTTTCATGCAACTCAATATTAGGAAGGTGTTCCTAATGTTTGGAGTATTCAGTGTACACCAATACAGAAGGGAAAGAACACCCTCCTTCTATCACTCATCTACCTCCCTGTCCTCTCTCTGTCATCCCCACAGACCTCTGACCTACCTGGGCTTGAAGATCTTTGCACGCTTCAGTGTGTGTGAGTTCCTGAGCTGCAGTGAGGCTACGCTACGCTGCTGGCTGCAGGTCATAGAGGCTAACTACCACGCCTCCAACTCCTACCACAACTCCACCCACGCCGCTGATGTCCTACACGCTACTGCCTACTTCCTACGCAAGGAGAAGGTCAAGGTAGGCCAAACACACACACACACACACAGAGATAAAGACTCTCCTCAGAGGCCTGATGAAGACCTTTCGGTCACACCTGCAATATGCTATGGAAGGATACAACAGTGCACTGTACATAGAGATTGGTTGGATGTGCACACGTAAACTACTTTCACAAGTGAAAGGACTACTGACACCAGCTAGCTTGAATGTATCAGCGCAACATTACCACGGCCTGACATCTCAGTGTGTTGACTGATAAGTTGATCTATGTAATTCCCTGCCATGTGTTTTCAACAGCGTGTAGAGTATCAGTTTGCTTTGCTTGGCAGGAGATGAATGTATGTCAGTGACCAGTGAGAGTTGGAGTGGGGATGTTTTTATTGTTTTCATATTGGACTCAGTCAATACGTGTTTTGCCTTGAGGGCATTGAGATCCTAATACATTGCCTTTCTTTTCTCCCCGCTTCTCCCCTCCAATAAATATCTCCTCTTCTTGTCATAAAGTGAACATTTGCTAGTGATTATTATTATTAGTTGTGCTCGCATTGCGTGCATTTTTTAGGTATTATTCCTTTGTTGAGTATGAGGTTATGCTGAGAGAGAGCTTACACAGTATTTATAGCTTATGCACGATCTCAGACAATTGGGCATGAGTAATCGAGCACTCAAACGGGCGTCCAAACTTGATCTTTAACAAGAGATCGAAATGTTTTCTTGAAGACAACGTTCGTTTGCTTTGACTCTAGTGTTCCATTTGTACATGTGCATTTGCGGTGCACAACAAAAAAAGAAACCAAGCCAAGCGTCACACAGTTCTTCTCACTAAATCCCCTTTCCCCTCCGTGTCTCAATCACTCAATTGCGTTCCGACCGCTGCCTCTACACACGCGTGCTGAGTGCGCAAACAAGCTTCCATTAGGCCTACAGATGTAAATGCCTATAAAAGTGTATCCAACTGATGGGATACACAAGCTACACTCCTTGCCAAATGATGACAGTTTTATCACAAATTCAAAATGAACTGGTTGCCTGAAATAGGGAAATATGTGTTCTAACAACGAACGCTGCAGTTTTGGAATAATTGCTTCCCGTCTATTTTCCGGCTTAGGCTACTTTGCGAACTGCTAGTGCCATTTAGTATTGGTTAGTTTAGGCTATAACCAGAGATTGCAGTATTTCTGTTACATGTATTTGAAATACGTATTTTGATTTTCACTGGACTGAACTACACTTCAACGTATTTTCTGTTTTGTATGAACAATGAACAATTGCAAAGCATGCTGAGTATATTCTAATGAGCTCCACCCCAAAACAAGGCCAATTATACCCAGTGTGCTTTGCAGTTCATTTTGACATGTTCCTTTTCACATATACATTTACATTTTTATCCAGAGTGACTTGCCCAACTAAGGTAGATAAACTACATATCATAGTCATAGCAAGAACAACTTTTTTGTAACTGTTATTGAGAATGTTGTTGCAGTCCTGTATTTTTATTAAATACATTGATCTTTATGGTATTTTGTCATATAACCCCCCCCCCCCCTAAGCATAGATAATAAAATATGAAAATATGCAGAAACATTGGTTTAATCAAGACAAAGAGTGTATTTTCATCAGAATCATTAAGCATAGGCCTACTCACCAAACTGATGCCATGGCTGTAACTCATCACCGTGCAGTGTTCAATGTGGAATTGTGAATCCATTTTAGAAAATTCCAAAGAACAGGCAGAATAAACTAAATTGAATGTCTGTACATAAAAGAAGACATTTTGGTTTGTAACCTGAAAATGTTTTCTTTTAACTCTTTTAAATTCGGCCCCGTTTCAAATTATCACTCTTTGAAAATAACTGTTCCAGACACGAGATGCGCATCACTTCGCACTGGCATAAAATAGTTGTCTTAACTGGTATAAGGGCTCGGGAAATAGGAGCGTCTTGTCTGCTAAATTAACAAAACAGTGCTATGCCAAAGCAAGCTTTTTGAAGATTGTGTTCCACAATATAATCAGTTTATGTTACTTTAACCAGGCAAGTCAGTTAAGAAAAAATTATTATTTTCAATGACAGCCTAGGAACAGTGGGTTAACTGCCTTGTTCAGGGGCAGAACGACAGATTTGTACCTGATCAGCTCGAGGATTCGATCTAGCAACCTTTCGGTTACTGGCCCAACACTCTAACCACTAGGCGACCTGCCGGTTGCAATAAATTCATCTTAAATGGCACTTGTTTTTTTATTGGCTGAATATATACAGGGACATTTTGCAATTAGTATTTGTTATCTGTAATGGTTATGATAAATGATGCATTGTTGCGCACTGTTGGCATATACAGCGCCTTCAGAAAGTACTCAGACCCCTTGACTTCTCCCACATTCTGTTACATTACAGTCTTATTCTAAAATTCATTAAATAAAACATGTTCCTCATCAATCTACACACAATACCCCATAATGACAAATTGAAAACAGGTTTCGAGAAATGTTTGCAAATAGAAAAACCTTATTTACGTAATTATTCAGACCCTTTGCTATGAGACTCGAAATTGAGCTCAGGTCCAACCTGTTTCCATTGTTCATCCTTGAGATGATCCTTGAGATGTGGTAAATTCAATTGATTGGACATGATTTGGAAAGGCACACACCTGTCTATATAAGGTCCCACAGTTGACAGTGCATGTCAGAGCAAAAACCAAGCCACGAGGTCGAAGGAATTATCCGTAGATCTCCGAGACGGGATTGTGTCGAGGCACAGATCTGGGGAAGGACACCAAAACATTTCTGCAGCATTGAAGGTCACCAAGAACCCAGTGGTTTCCATCATTCTTAAATGGAAAAGTTTGGAACCACCAAGACTCTTCCTAGAGTTGGCCGCCCGGCCAAACTGAGCAATCGAGGGAGAAGGGCATTGGTCAGGGAAGTGACCAAGAACCCAATGGTCACTCTGACAGAGCTCCAGTGTTCCTCTGTGGAGATGGTAGACTCTTCCAGAAGGACAACCATCTCTGCAGTACTCCACCAATCAGGCCTTTATGGTAAAGTGGCCAGATGGAAGCCACTTCTCAGTAAAAGGCACGTGACAGCCCACTTGGAGTTTGCCAAAAGGCACCTAAAGACTCTCAGACCATGAGAAACAATATTCTCTGGTCTGATGAAACCAAGATTGAACTCTTTGGCATGAATGCCAAGCGTCATGTCTGGAGGAAACCTGGCACCATTCCTACGGTGAAGCATGGTGGTAGCAGCATCATGCTGTGGGGAAAGATAAACGGAGAAAAGTACAGAGAGATCCTTGATGAAAACCTGCTCCAGAGCGCTCAGGACCTCAGACTGGGGCGAAGTTTCAACTTCCAACAGGACAACAACCCTAAGCACACAGCCAAGACAACGCAGGAGTGATCTCTGAATGTCCTTGAGTGGCCCAGCCAGAGCCCGGATTTGAACCCGATCGAACATCTCTGGAGAGACCTGAAAATAGCTGTGCAGCGACACTCCCCATCCAACCTGACAGAGCTTGAGAGGAACCGCCGAGAAGAATGGGAGAAACTCCCCAAATACAGGTGTGCCAAGCTTGTAGCGTCACACCCAAGAAGACTTGAGGCTGTAATTGCTTCTTTTTTTCCAAGTACTCGAGCACTCCAAAACAAAGTGCCTCCAAAATGTCTAAAAATGTCAAATTTCGATTCCTTGTAGTTGAGTAACATTACATCCTGGTTGTATCGTTTTCTCAGGGCAGTCTAGACCAACTGGACGAGGTGGCTGCATTGATCGCGGCAACGGTCCATGACGTGGACCACCCGGGGAGGACCAACAGCTTCCTGTGCAACGCAGGAAGTGAGCTGGCCATCCTGTACAATGACACAGCTGTGTTAGAGAGTCACCACGCCGCCCTCGCCTTCCAACTCACCGTCAGGGACAGCAAGAGCAACATCTTCAAGAACATCGACAGGTACAGTCACACAGAGCTTAGAGCAACATCTTCGAGAACATCGACAGCCTAGCCTAGTCCCATATCTGTTTGTGCTGTCTTCCATATGTTTGTGCTGTCTTGCAAACTCCTATGGGCAATGTCACCGGCATGACAATGAGCATAAGAGTTGGCAAGACAGCACAAACATATTCTGGGACCAGGCTAGAGTCACATAGAGTTTAGGAAAGTAAAAGGTGGTTTCCACATGAAGCTTAAAGTGTTTCTACAGTAGAATTGCTAACCAGAGGCCATGTCCTTGTCAGAAGAATGAATTGACATGCCTCTTCCTCTACGCCATAAGAGGGATCACGTAACCACTGGCGACAGATATGGAGCATGTTGGGTTATTACCCTGGAACATATCATGTGATGAGATTAACTTCTAGGTTTTTATGAACCTAGAACTTCTTGGAAAACATTGAGGACAGTTGATTATCCTGGTCCTGTAACCCGCCTCTCTGTGTGTGTTTATATTAGGACTCAGTTCCGGACATTGAGGCAGGCCATCATTGACATGGTGCTGGCTACAGAGATGACCCGCCATTTTGAACATGTCAACAAGTTTGCCAACAGCATCAACAAACCAATGGCTGCCATCGAGGAGTCCAGCTCAAATGTAAGACACAGACTTCTCTGTGTATGTGTGTGTTTGTGTGTGTGTGCTAGCGTCCGTGTGCAGTTTATTAGTCATTAACATATGCTCATCGTGGTGTGGGAACGGAAAATACTAATATATATACGTATAAACTCAGCAAAAAAAGAAACGTCCTCTCACTGTCAACTGCATTTATTTTCAGCAAACTTAGCATGTGTAAATATTTGTATGAACATAACAAGATTCAACAACTGATACATAAACTGAACAAGTTACACAGACATGTGACTAACAGAAATGGAATAATGTGTCCCTGAACAAAGGGGGTGTCAAAATAAATCAAAAGTAACAGTCAGTATCTGGTGTGGCCACCAGCTGCATTAAGTACTGCAGTGCATCTCCTCCTCATGGACCGCTCCAGATTTGCCAGTTCTTGCTGTGAGATGTTACCCCACTCTTCCTCAAGGCACCTGCAAGTTTCTGGACATTTCTGGGGGGAATGGCCCTAGCCCTCACCCTCCGATCCAACAGGTCCCAGACGTACTCAATGGGATTGAGATCCGGACTCTTCGCTGGCCATGGCAGAACACTGACATTCCTGTCTTGCAGGAAATAACGCACAGAACGAGCAGTATGGCTGGTGGCATTGTCATGCTGGAGGGTCATGTCAGGATGAGCCTGCAGGAAGGGTACCACATGAGGGAGGAGGATGTCTTCCCTGTAACGCACAGCGTTGAGATTGCCTGCAATGACAACAAGCTCAGTCCGATGATGCTGTGACACACCAGACCATGATGGACCCTCCACCTCCAAATCGATCCCGCTCCAGAGTACAGGCCTCGGCGTAACGCTCATTCCTTCAACGATCAACGCGAATCCGACCATCACCCCTGGTGAGACAAAACCGCGACTCGTCAGTGAAGAGCACTTTTCGCCAGTCCTGTCTGGTCCAGCGACGGTGGATTTGTGCCCATAGGCGACGTTGTTGCCGGTGATGTCTGGGGAGGACCTGCCTTACAACAGGCCTACATGCCCTCAGTCCAGCCTCTCTCAGCCTATTGTGGACAGTCTGAGCACTGATGGAAGGATTGTGCGTTCCTGGTGTAACTCAGGTAGTGCTGTACCTGTCCTGCAGATGTGATGTTCGGATGTACCGATCCTGTGCAGGTGTTGTTACACGTGGTCTGCCACTGCGAGGATGATCAGCTGTCCGTCCTGTCTCCCTGTAGCACTGGCTTAGGCGTCTCACAGTACAGACATTGCAATTTATTGCCCTGGCCACATCTGCAGTCCTCGTGCCTCCTTGCAGCATGCCTAAGGCACGTTCACGCAGATGAGCAGGGACCCTGGGCATCTTTCTTTTTGTGTTTTTCAGAGTCAGTAGAAAGGCCTCTTTAGTGTCCTAAGTTTTCAGAAATGTGACCTTAATTGCCTTTCGTCTGTAAGTTGTTAATAACTTCTTATGGCTGCAGGGGCAGTATTGAGTATCTTGGATGAAAGGTGCACAGAGGTGCCCATAGTAAACTGCCTGCTCCTCAGTCCCAGTTGCTAATATATGCATATTATTAGTAGTATTGGATAGAAAACACTCTGAAGTTTCTAAAACTGTTTGAATGATGTCTGTGAGTATAACAGAACTCATATGGCAGGCAAAAACCTGAGAAAAAATCCAAACAGGAAGTGGGAATTCTGAGGTTGGTCGATTTTCAACCAAGCCCCTATTGAATACACAGTGGGATATGGATGAGTTTGCACTTCCTACGGCTTCCACTAGATGTCAACAGTCTGTAGAACCTTGTCTGGTGCCTCTACTGTGAAGTGGGGCCGAAGGAGACAGGAATTAGTCAGGTCTATCATGACCTGACCATGGCCGCTGACCATCGGCGTTCACATGAGGGAGCTCTGTTCATCGCACATTGAAGTCAATGTAATTCTCCGGTGGAACGTTACTAGATTTATGTTAAATATTCTAAAGATTGATTCAATACATCATTTGACATGTTTCTACTGACTGTTACGGAACTTTTTGACATTTCGTCTGCTTTAGTGAACGCGCTTCCTGACTTTGGATTTGTTTACCAAAGACGCTAACAAAAATAGCTATTTGGACATAAAATGATGGACATTACCGAACAAAACAACATTTCTTGTGGAAGTGGGAGTCCTGGGAGTGCATTCCGACAAAGATCAGCAAAGGTAAGTGAAGATTTATATGCTTTTTATGTGTTTTGTTGACTGCACAATTTGGCGGGTAACTGTATGGCTTCTTTTGTGGCTGAACGCTGTTCTCAGATTATTGAATATTGTGCTTTTGCCATAAAGCTTTTGAAATCTGACACAGCGGTTTGCATTAAGCACAAGTGTATCTTTAATTCTATGTAAAAACATGTATCTTTCATCAAAGTTTATGATGAGTATTTATGTTATTTGACGTGGTCTCTGCAATTTCTCCAGATATTATTGGAGGCATTTCTGAACATGGCGCCAATGTAAACTGAGGTTTTTGGATATAAATATGAACTTTATCGAACAAAACATATATGTATTGTGTTACATGAAGTCCTATGAGGTGTCATCTGATGAAGATCATCAAAGGTTAGTGATTAATTTTATCTCGATTTCTTGCTTTTGTGACTTCTGTCTTTGGCTGAAAAATGACTGTGTTTATCTGTGATTTTGCGGTGACCTAACATAATCGTTTGTGGTGCTTTCACTGTAAAGCCTATTGGAAATCGGACACTTTGGTGGGATTAACAACACAGATTACTTTAAAATGGTATAAGATACATGTATTGTTTGAGGAATTTTAATTATGAGATTTCTGTTGTTTGAATTTGGCGCCCTGCACTTTCACTGGCTGTTGTCATATCATCCCGTTAACGGGATTGCAGCCATAAGAAGTTTTAACAATGCCTACACTGTATTTCTGATCAATCTGATGTTATTTTAATGGGGGAAAAAAAATGATTTTTTTTTTTTTTTTAAAGGACATTTCTAAGTGACCCCAAACGTTTGAACGGTAGTGTATATATTATAAGCATTAATGAGAGAATGGGAATAACAGTATTTTGACATTTATCAATGAACTGTTCTAGGTGGTGGATCATTCTTGACGCACGCGGCAAACTGTTGAGCGTGAAAAACCCAGCAGCTTTGCAGTTCTTGACACACTCAAACCAGTGTGCCTGGCACCTACTACCATACCCCGTTCAATGGCACTTCAATCTTTAGTCTTGCCCATTTACCCTCTGAATGGCACACATACACCATCCATGTCTCAATTGTCTAAAGGCTTAAAAATCCTTCTTTAACCTGACTCCGCCCCTTCATCTACACTAATTGAAGTGGATTTAACAGGTGACATCGATAGGGGATCATAGGTTTCACCTGGATTCACCTGGTCTGTCTATGTCATGGAAAGAGCAGGTGTTCCTAATGTTTTGTACGTCAGTGTATATTCACACACACGGTCAGTTCCATGTAAAAGGACCCATGAGCACCACCATGTGAAGTTCATAGGAGCGTATCAAATGTAGTGTCAAATGAAAGCTAAGCGTCTATATGTGTGTCTGCGTGTGTGTTTGTGTCTCTGACCTTGTCTGTGTGCGTTTCTGACCTTGTCTGTGTGTGTTTCCCTGTAACAGAGTGAAGGCAGTGACAGCGAGGGCCCAGCCAGTATCAGGAACAGCCCAGAGAACCGGCTGCTGATCAAGAGGATGATGATCAAGTGTGCTGACGTGGCCAACCCCTGCAGACCCCTGGAGCTCTGCATAGAATGGGCTGGACGCATCTCCCAGGAGTACTTCGCACAGGTGAGTGGGTATAAAAAGATTTCTATTAGAAATGATTTTGGAGGCAGGTCGTAGTACTCCTAACCAAAACTTCAGCTAAAATCAGCTGTGTTCAGTGTGGTTTTAACCCGGCTCAACACTCTAAGAAAGGCGGGAGAGTATGTCATAGCAGCTTTGGCTTTTCTCCTGCTATAGGACAGTGTCTGCAGCTGGCCATCCTGACCTTAACAACTGTCTACTTAGCTATCTGTGTGCACCAATAGATCTGTTCCCTACCTTTTCTGCCTCTCTCTTTCTGCCTCTATCAGTCTGTCTGACCTTGTCTGTCTGTCTGTCTGTCTGGTGGTATACAGTGTGGGAAATGCATTTGTGTTGTCACATACAGATTTATTTTTTGTAATATATTTTAGATAAAAACTGAGGACACTTGTGAAATATTTTAAATTGGCCAGATAATGTATTTTATTTATATATATATATATTTTTTTTAATACATGCCAGATGTATTACAGAATGTATTTAAAATGTATATATAATCGTATGTAAAATGTAAATCACAATATATGTTAAATGCTTCAGAAAATGTATTGAATGTATTTCAAAAAAGACATAATTTCTTACAAGTATTTATCGATATATTTGGTCATTATTATTTTTAAATGTAGTTGGAAATGGTTTGTTAAATATATTCCAACATGCATTTAAATGTATTTGTAAGAGATATATTTTTTTATTCAAATGTATGGCAAATAGCTCAAGACCCAAATGTGAAATG
Source organism: Salvelinus sp. IW2-2015 (assembly GCF_002910315.2). NCBI lineage: Eukaryota > Metazoa > Chordata > Actinopteri > Salmoniformes > Salmonidae > Salvelinus > Salvelinus sp. IW2-2015. Next base: position 11,638,093 of record NC_036844.1, on the reverse strand, counting down.
CACTGTCCTCAAATGACCCAAATTCAGAAGAAATAGTGTGTCATTATAAATGTTTACTCATAACTCGCGATCCACTGTTCACATGCTCAGGACCCACTTTGGGTCCCAACTATAGTTTATCAAACCCTGTTCTAATAGGCTGCGGCCGCTACAATATATTTTGTCAAAATGCATTTTTATTGTACTTAACACATACCAAAAGCATACTAAAAACACTAACATGCATTTAAATGACTACAGAAATGACAACAAACATGATACATTATCAGTCATGTAGTGACTCCACGTCTTTCCTTGTACATATGACAAATCAACAAACAAACTTTAGGAGAGCGTTCCAACCAACGTCCAATGAGCAGAACTTAATATGTACTGGGTCATTCCACAAAATGAGTGTTAAGTAGAAATTGAGCACAATATGGAATTGTAAAAGCCTGTTATATGAAATGAAGTGCCCTTTAATATAGACCACAGGGAGAATTCATTAACTCTGATTTTCATTATGAAAAAAGACTTGACTTTGTGACTTAAAGGAAGATTTTAACCCACTAATCCCCAAAATGTCTCCAAGTGTTCACCATCGTTGTAAAGCCCCTAGTTATTTTGTTGCTTTGACAAAGTTATTTATGAAGATTATTATTTATTTCATGTGATTAGTGATTCATTTATGTCTGTGCCTCATTTTAAGGTTCACCCTGTTACGTGAATTTTACTCTATTTATTTCTAAAGAAACATTGAGCTTCTAACAGTCAAATCATTGTGTAAAGAAAGGTGAGCTGGTTCTACTCTTTTTGGCCATTTTCTGATTTTTTGTGTTGAAAAACTGAGCGGGTCGAGCATAACACGTCAACCCTGTTACCCTTAGATAGACAAGCTAGGAATGCTTTACCAACCGAAAAATGTGTGTGAATCTTACATTACATTGCCCCTCACTGTTGCACACAACAAGCTTCCATTCCCTGTCACAAGGGGATTCATGGCTGATTTAACTAGTAATTGCCAGTTCGAGGGCCATTCAAGTGGATTTTTCCCAGATGTGGTTATTTTGGTTATTTACGCAACATAACACCGCTAACCATCCACTCTAGAGCCATATAATACCACTCATTGGAAGCACAAGTCCTAGAACTACACTTTGACATATTGAGGGGCGTTGTAGGATGTATAGTTTTTGTTTAAATAATAACCATTTTTCATTATTTAATTAAGGTGAAGAGGCACTTACTTTTTTGAGATGGGAACACTTTTTTTAATGAAATTGAGCATGTGCTCTTCATGACAGAATGTGACATTTTTGTGAAATCCTTAGTTTACATTTTTTACTCACCATCACAATTTAAATTATATCACAGTTTTGGCTTGGTGGCCCAAAAAAACTATCTCCGTTAATCAATATGTAAAGTTTATTCATTTAAGAAGTCAAATTAGGAAACACATTGGCCACGCTGTAGACTAGATGTCATGCATTTCTGGAACATTGTCAGGTGTTACAACCATTTTAGCAAACATGCAAATGTATCCACAAGTATTTTGGAAAAATAAATCCGTATGTGGTGTTACTGTGTACATATATCTCTTGTATACTACAGTATGTGTGTGTGTGTTAACCTGTGTGTGAATCTATCCTTATATTTTAGACTGATGAGGAGAAGAGACAGGGTCTACCGGTGGTCATGCCTGTCTTTGACAGGAACACCTGTAGTATCCCCAAGTCTCAGATCTCCTTCATAGACTACTTCATCACAGACATGTTTGACGCTTGGGATGGTAAGAACACACACACACACACGCACACGCACACACACACACACACACACACACACACACACACACACACACACACACACACAGAGGACCCACAGGGAGGGGGGAGGAAATATGGAATAGAACTTTCCCATGCCTTCCCTCCTCTCTTCTCCTCCTCTCTTCTATTCCCTCCATCCCTGTAAAAGAGGTAGAGTCTTCCTTCTCACGTCACAGTGGAGCACAGTAGCCCAGAGGAAGGAGAGAGGGAGGGAAAAGGGGATGGGTCAAAAGAGGATAGTATACAGTTATTCCCCATTTCACCGTTCCCTCTGACATTGGGGTGTTGCCGGAGGTTACCCCCCTCCACCAGAGAAGGGAACACGTGTTTAAATTCAATAAAACTGATGATGTCACGGAAAAGTTCCTAGAGGCCACTGGGACAGGGTGGAGAAGCGGGGGGGTATCCGGGGGCCGGAGGGGTTAAGTCAAGACGCAGTGAAGCAGGACCTACTGTACACACACACACTAGCACAGACACACAAGTACACATAAAGTGCATACAAAAGCGCACACATTCACAGACGCACACGCAGAAGCACAAAGGCCGCGTTTAGACAGGCAGCCCAATTCGGATCTTTGGCTAATCAGATCAGCTGTGAAAAAGATCCGTTGTAAAAAGATCTGACGTGATTGGTCAAAAGACCAATTAGTGGAAAAAATATCAGAATTGGACTGCCTGTCTAAACGCAGCCTTTGTGCTTCAGTTTTGTAACACACACACACACACAAACACACACACACACACACACACAATCATATCGCACATATGCACTCACACAGCAGGTTTTAATGAATCAGGGTCAGGGCTGGGCCATTGCCGGGTGGTTGCCAGGTCAGGCTCATGCAGAGGGGTAACAAATGAGTCGGAAACTAGGAAGTAAACAACACACACACACGCTGCCTGAGACCCAGTTGCCCCAGCTGTCATTTCCGCTGGCGTTAACCTCACACTCTCCTCTGCCCCCCCCAGCCTTCGCCAGTCTACCTGGCCTCATGGAGCACCTGTCAGAGAACTACAAGTACTGGAAGGGTCTGGACGACATGAAGTGCAAGAGCCTGCGGCCGGCCCCTCCTCCGTGACCCCTCCATCCCTCCCTCTCTCTCCCCTTATCCCTCCATCCCTCCCTCTCACTGGGCTGGGGGAGACATCGAATGTAGCCCGGCGCTGGTATTAAGCCCCTCCCACGGTGATTCTACCCAGCTCCACACACAATGGACTGTAGACCATTGTAGACCTCAAGAGTCTGTAGACCTCAGAGTCTGCAGCTTGGAGCCCTGAGAAGAGACCAGGGGACTGACATACTGGCTGACAAATGACACCCCAATTCCCCATATAGTGCTCTCCTTCTGTCCAGACATCTTTCCCATCCCTAGTTATCGGATGTTACTTCAAACTGATTTCAAACAGAGAATCATTACGATGCCCCATGGCAAATTTAGCATGGGGGGGGGCTCTGGTCATAAGTAGTGCACTACATAGCGAATAGGGGGACATTTGAGAATTGCCCACTGAGACTCTCCAGCCTCTTCAGACCCCTCTGTGGTTCCTCTTGGGCCCCTAATGTGACTCTACAGCCCTCCTGACAATCTATCCCAACCAACCGCACTTTAGCAGCTCAAAAAAAACGTGTTACTTTCTCACATCTTTTCATTTTTTCCCTGTGATGTTGTCTGTGTTCTATATCTGTTTCTTTTATCTCAGGCAAGTGTCTGCTGTTGTTTGTCGTACCTCTGGTTTTTGTCCGTCCTTGCTTAGTCCCTACGGTAGTGTGTGGTGATGTGGGAACCAAAGGTTTGCTGACACATGAACTCCTTCTCCTGTACCAGGAATAATAGAGGAGAGAGCACAGAACTAAAGTATGTAGAGAGAAACCTGTTCCCTGAATCACACACACACAGCCAACTTATAAAACTGTAACTTAGCTCTCCTTGTTCTCTCTCCAGATGGAAGTATTAGGTAATATTGAGCTCTGATAAGCCCAGTTAGGCAGAGTAAAACAGAGGTGTGTGTGTGTGTGCTGTCTTTTTGTGTGTGTGGTGTGTGTGTGTGTGTGTGTGTGTGTGGTGTGTGTGTGTGTGTGTGTGTGTGTGTGTGTGTGTGGTGTGTGTGTGTGTGTGTGTGTGTTGTGTGTGTGTGTGCGTGCGTATTTGGCAGCAGACCCAGAGCGGTCTGTGTTCGCTCCATACCTGGGAGGTTTACAGAGCAGAGTCCAGCTGAACTGACTGCTGTAATATCTCTCTCTACGGGGGAAAACCAGAGCTTTGCTCAGAAAGCCAGGCCTCACGGGCAGCTCGCCCACCACCATGCTCCCCCCTGGGGGTAGAACCAGCCCTCACTCTGCCCCCTCTGGAACTCAGCTCCAGGCATGGCTCTTAAAAGAGAACACTGGGTCTTAGTGGGAACAGCATTAGAACAGCATTAGAACAGTATTCTAACTCTATTAGCATCAAGTGGGGGAGAAAACAGCAGTATATATTAAGTACAGTTGATCTTTACAACTTAGAAGCCACAGCAGTGAATTATCTGAGCGACAGTAGGCTAGTGTACTGTTTTATGACAGCTTGCATTGAAGCTAGTCCTAATTCATTACTTTAAATGGGTCATAAAGTTCCAGTGAAACAGTACATTCATTTAAACATCGAAGGCACATTGAAGTGGACACACACTGTAGCTAATTGCAATCTCCAAATATGAAGGGAACAAATTAGCGTTGGCTAAGCAAAATACTATTCCAAAGCACAACTCTGTGATTTCTAACATTTCAGTTGTGCTGTGGTGTGCGGTGCAATAGTAGGAGTGCGTTTCATTTTCCAACTGCTTTTTGTCCCTCCTGCCTCCCCGTAATGTGTTGCTGGTCCGTTGTGAAGTAGCATGGTAGTGTGGTCTGAGCAGAGAGCCGCCTCACAAGAGCCTGATGAAACCACCATGGGACAGACAGCATGAAATACTCGGCTGGCCCTGGCTCGAATTACACCCTATTCCCTATGTAGTGCCCTACTTTTCGGACAGATATTTATGTGGTGAAAGACTGGCACACTTAGCTCTTGGGGCTTAACCAGTTGCATCTTAAATGCACTCGATTGCCTATATAGTGCACTACGTTTGACTACTTTTATCAAAAGTAGTGCACTATCAATGGTATATGGGGTTATTTTAGATTGACCCTGTCTTTGGATCCTCTCTGGGAAAAGAGCACTTTCAGCTCCCAGCACACTCTACTGCTACCTGGTTCGGTTTGGCTCAGTTTTCAACTCTGGCTAGTCTGCTATTAAAATATGATTTCAAATGTCACTATAATAAAACATGCTGTCCATCCATTTCTTTCTCTTGTCGTCTAGAATCACATTACCGTGTAGTTGTCTCCCTCCAGTGGTTGGCAGTGGGGAATGCAGTTTCAGTTCGTTTCCTTGTGCAACAGCAGCGGCCATACAAGACAGGCTTAGTCAGAGGTGTTGTGAATGGGTGGTACGCTTTGAGTTTAAAGTATGTGTTTGCGTGTGCGTGTGTAAATTGAACCGACAAAATCAAAACTGGTGTACGTATTAAACCAAAGGCACAGTGATCTTCTTTAAGGTGCCTTACTTTGACCCTCTCCTCCAAAACAGGGTTCAGAGTTCACGCTTCAAATGGTTTGTTTGGCTTCATGTGGTTCGTTAGTGTTCGCGAGCAGCTGAACAAAGACACCGGACTAAGCCATAGAGTACTTAACCTTACTATTTTAACCTGTATTTTATTGTTCCAAATGGCACCATATTCCCTATGTAGGGACAAAGAAGTGTGCTATGTGGGAATAGGGTGTCATTTGATACTGGTGAATACTACAAGTATTATGGAGAGAAACTTGTGTTTGATAATGACTGTGTGCTAGTTTCAGAACATGGTAAGACAAATGCCTTAACTCACTCAGTCAAGGCTATGCTAGTTTCACTGCTATAGGACACTGTAAACTACCTAGCTTCTGCTGACGTAAACAACCCACTATCTAGTCTCCCATGGACTGTTTTCTATTGAGCCTAATCTATTTTCAATGAATTATGTTTTTGTTTGTTGTCAAGTGAGTTTTGGTCCGATCTGATGTGACACCCACGTGCTTGTCATCCTTTTCTTCGAACTCTCAAAGATGAACCGTTTCTGCCGCGAGAGCAGGGCGTGGCATCTACTGTGATGTCATTTTAACCAGGCTGTGGGTATGGAGAATGTGCCAATCCCTTTATTTTCTATTGTTTCCAAGCAGAACAACCAACAGATATTCTGCAAGCATTAATGTACATAAGCTTTATTTTGTGGTTATTGGCTGTGAAAAGGCAAACGTAAAATATTGTAGAAATGTTTTATGTCTTTTTGAAGGACTTGATGGTTTGATGCTTTAGTTGTGTATCATCCCACCGGGCAGAAACCGGTTGCATCAACGTTGTCTCCACATCATCAGATAGATTTTAAAAAGGTATGATGTTGAATCAACGTGGAAAACTGATTGGATTTGCAAAAAGTCATCAACGTAAGGGAATTATATTTGTATTTTTTTTAAACATTTTTTTTAACCTAAATTCAATGACATGGTGACATTAGTTTTTTTTTATTTCTCGTTGAATTCACTATAGTTGACGTCACAATCAAAGTGTAAATCCAAACTAGATGTTGAAATGACATCTGTGCCCAATGGTGGATATCATTTCAGTCTTTTCTGGCCTGTGTCAGAGGATGTCTTTTTTTGTTGTTGATTGTCGACACTTTATTTTAAAATGTATATGTGAGAAACAATAAAAGTATTTTAAAAATACAGTTGTGTCTTTAATTTGTGACATTCATTTGAGGCTTTAAAAAACAAGCCAGTGAGGGTTTACATATTGTTAAATTAAGCATACAGACATCTGGCAAATAAATGTGACCAACTTGAAGACGATGCAGGCTTTGAGGACATCAGATTAAATAAGGACATCAGATTAAAATTGGAGACTTGGAATGCACAGCATTTCAGTTGTAAAATCACTGAACCAACAGAGACAGTGATAGGATGATTACACTAGAAACCAACAACATAAGAACACTTATGGAAAATAAATACAATCCACCCCTCTTTAAAACCTTAACACCTGTTTCATTACATTATGGACATCATACATGCAAGGCATTTATCTTAATACGGATAATGAAAAAGGCAATACAAATCCAAAAGGACCAAAACAGTATTTTCCCCTTCCTTATAGGCGGGAGAGTGGGGTAAATTGAGCCACCCTTGTTTCTAGGAAGAGGTCATAATTGTATGGAGTCTGTGAAGGGAGAACCCACATGAAAAAAGTGGTAAGCAAGTTAGGTCCAAAAGATGGATGTTCACCAAGTCAAATGAATTTATTGTGTTAGAGGTTTCATGATTCTTGTATCTAAACCAAAGTAGATCATTGTAAGATTGTTCTATATGTCAGTTGGGGTATCTATAAGCTTCAATAAGGTCCTAGACCTAGCATGAAAGTGCATCCTTGTAGCTGTCTGTGTTAATAAAGTCTAAATGTTTGCCTTGGGGTAAGTTGAGCCAATGGCTAGTTGAGCAAATTGAAGTGCTTTCTTCCCCGGCACAATGCAAGACATTATCGCTGGGATATGAGGTAACAAAGGGGCCTGGCCTATGTTAAATGTTTTTGTTAGGTGTCTAGCCTGTCTTAAAAGACATGTAAAATTATTAAAAGACAAAAAAGTTATTGTGATTGTGTTGAATTCTGTTTGGGAAATAAAGACAGACATGGTTTTAAAAAGGTAATATTTAATTCAGTACAGAAATTTGTAGGCAGCTTAACTTACCTGTCCTGTGGCTCAACTACCCCATACCCAGGGTAAATTGTGCCAACAGACCACTTTTTGGGGGGACAAGTTATGTTTTCAAAACTGTCATGTTTACATGAAATGTGATTATTTCCAGAGATACAAAACATCCTGAAATATATGTAGATATCTTTGTTAGATTACAACGTCAGGTTTGACCTGAAGATTCTAATGATTGTGACAACAGAGTTGAAAGATCTGTCAGTCTAATCTGACTCTTGTGCCAGTCTGAGTTTTAAATAAAAAACGAATTCACTGACGAGAGTTCAACAGGAATGGATGGTGATTTGATGGGATAGGTGAAGGCCTTGTTTAATTGCACAGATCTGGGATCAGCCTATGACTGAAAGCCTCTCCAGAGACCAGAGTGTAACTCTAGGCTTTATGATGTTCCTATCTTCTCTGACTAGCTGCTTTATTTGTCTATTTGGTTCCCGACAGGATTTCTACGGCATCACATGCAGAGCTCCCTGAAACAGGCTCAAAGAAAGACACTTTCTGTCTGATGAGTGACGTTTCCCTCAGTGCTCTGTGTGTGTGTGTGTGTGTGTGTGTGTGTGTGTGTGTGTGTGTGTGTGTGTGTGTGTGTGTGTGTGTGTGTGTGTGTGTGTCGTGGGGTGTGATAGATGTGTGTTGTTTGTTCGATAGTGTATTGCTGTGTTTGGTTTGTGTCGATAGTTAGATGTGTAAGCTCGCGTGTGTGTTTCGTGTGTGTGTGTGTGTGTTGCTAGGTCGTATGTGGTTAGCGTTGATGTGTTGTTGTAGTAGTGTGGTGTCTGGTGGTGTTGCAGATGTGTGGTGTGTGTGTGGTTGTGTTGGTGTGTGTGTGTGTTGACTGATGAGAGCGCTTCAAGAAGGAGGCGTCACAATGACGGACTCTGAGCTGTGGTGAGGTGATGGATGAAAAGAACGAGAAAGAGAGGCAGAGAGAAATAAAGGAGAAAGAGAGTGAGAGAGTCTACAGCCCAGGCTCAGAGGAGCGTTTTCAATCCTTTCAAAAGCAGGAAACAGCTGTGTAGCATTGTAGAAGCCTAGCGACGTCATGCTGTAATCTGTCTCACAAAGACCCCTCTGATCACACCACTCCACTGACATACACTGACTCCTGTACTGCACTGACTCACCTGACTCCACTGCACTCCTGACTCCACTGACTCCTGTACTGCACTGACTCACCTGAACTACACTCGACTCCTGTACTGCACTGACTAACTGAACTACACTGACTCCTGTACTGCACTGACTCACCTGAACTCCACTGACTAACCTGAACTACACTGACTCCTGTTGCACTGACTCACCTGAACTACACTGACTAACCTGAACTACACTGACTCCTGTACTGCACTGACTCACCTGAACTAGCACTGACTCCTGTATGCACTGACTCACCTGAACTACACTGACTAACCTGAACTACACTGCTCCTGTACTGCACTGACTCACCTGAACTACACTGACTAACCTGACACTACACACTGACTCCTGTACTGCACTGACTCACCTGAACTACACTGACTCCTGTACTGCACTGACTCACCTGAACTACACTGACTAACCTGAACTACACTGACTCCTGTACTGCACTGACTCACCTGAACTACACACTGACTCACCTGAATACACTGACTCCTGTACTGCACTGACTACACTCTGAACTACACTGACTCCTGTACTGCACTGACTCACCTGAACTACACTGACTCACCTCTGAACTACACTGACTCCTGTACTGCACTGACTCACCTGCATACTCACTGAATAAGAACTACACTGACTCCTGTACTGCACTGACTCACCTGAACTACACTGACTAACCTGAACTACACTGACTCAAATCAAATCAAATTCTTCCTGCTCTAGTTCCGACAGTGCAGTAATATCTAACAAATTACACAACATATACCCAATACACACACATCTAAGTAGGAATGAATTAAGACTACATACACATGGACAGGTGATGTCAGAGCGGAACGGTCTAAAATACAGTAGAATAGTATAGAATACAGTATATACATATGAGATGAGTAATGCAAGATATGTAAACATTATTAAGTGAATGAGATACCGTAGAATAGTATAGAAAACAGTATATACATATGAGATGAGTAATGCAAGATATGTAAACATTATTAAGTGACTAAGATACCGTAGAATAGTATAGAATACAGTATATACATATGAGATGAGTAATGCAAGTATCACACCCGCTTGCCCCTTATTCAGAAGGTATTCTTACCCTTGCCTTATTCAGAAAGTTTCTTACCCCTTGCCTTATTCCAGAAAGTTATTCACACCCCTTGCCCTATTCAAGAAAGTATTCACACCCCTTGCCTTATTCAGAAAGTATTCTTACTCCTTGCCTTATTCAGAAAGTATTCTTACCCCTCTGCTTATTCAGAACAGTATTCATACGGCCCTTGCTTATTCAGGAAAGTATTCTTACCCCTTGCCTATTTCCAGAAAGTATTCTTACCCTTGCCTTATTCAGAAAAGTATTCTTACCCCTTGCCGCTTATTCAGAAGTATTTCTTACCCCTTGCTTTATTCAGAAAGTATTCTTACCCTTGCCTTATTCAGAAGTATTCATACCCCTTGCCTTATTCAGAAAAGTATTCTTACGCCCTTGCCTTATTCAGAAAGTATTCATACCCCTTGCCTTATTCAGAAAGTATTCTTACCCATGCCTTATTCAGAAAAGTATTCTTACCCCTGCCTTATTCAGAAAGTAGTTCTTACCCCTTTGCCTTATTAGAAAGTATTCACACCCACCTTGCCTTATTTCAGCAAAGTATTCACACCCCTTGCCTTATTCAGAAAGTATTCCAGACCCTTGCCTTATTCAGAAAGTATTCATTACCCCTTGCTTATTCAGAAAGTATTCTACCCCATGCCTATATTCAGAAAGTATTCTTACACCCTTGCCTTAATTCAGAAAGTAATTTCTTACGCCTTGCCTTATTCAGAAGTATTCACACCCCTTGCCTTTATTCAGAAAGTATTCACACCCCTTGCCTTATTCAGAAAGTATTCTTACCCCATGCCTTATGCAGAAAGTATTCACACCCCTTGACTTATTCAGAAAGTATTCTCACCGCTTGAACTTGCCTATTCGCAAAAGCTATATAATCATAATTCCCAAGTTCCGTCATGAGAGCTACACAATCTGTTCAAGAAAGTATTTGGCATTTATATCACCCACATATGCCTATGTAACGATGGTAGCCGCCTACTGTGATAGTAGTGTTGTTTCCTCTCCGCCACGGACTCTGAATGTGCCTTGCAAAAAATCGAATCCTTGCACATTTTCACTTATCTCACAACCATCGTCACTATCCCAAAGATCCTAAGCGGTGCAATGATTAACTCGGATTAGGAGGAGAAGGATAATGACATTAAAATGCAAGCACAGTGAGCGTCTTTATGGTCACCCCCGACTACCCGTGATCCTTCCTCTATTCCATTACAAGTAGCACTTTCGAACCGGTTGCGTAGAGAGAGGTTGGTGAGAGTCATGCTCCATCATTGGAAAGTTTCGGCTCGTGAATCATACGCAACATGCAGTTGGGGCGATCAACTGGCCATAATGTGATTCACACGCTCCACATATGATATGTTAGCGACAGGAGGAGAGGTGTTGAGGTGGTGGACATAAGCAGAACCTCTGCGCAAGCTCTCCATTACTGCACGTTGGCTCAGTTAGAAGAAGATGTTATCAAGTCATAAGTCACAAACGCGGAGATGTCTTCACAAACTTTTACAGATGCACAATGGAAACATCCTGTCGGGCTTGATCACCACCTGGTACGGCAATGCACCGCAGCAAACCGCAAGGCTCTCCAGAGGGTGGTGTGGACTGCCCAATGCATTACCGGGGCAAACTACCTGCCCTCTAGGACACCTACAGCACCCGATTGTCACAGGAAGGCCAAAAAGATCATCAAGGACATTCAACCACTCGAGCCACTGCCTGTTCACCCCATGTGTCATCCAGAAGGCAAGGTCAGTACAGGTGCATCAAAGCTGGGGCCGAGAGACTGAAAAACAGCTTCTATCTCAAGGCCATCAGACTGTTAAACAGCCATCACTAGCATGTTAGAGGCTGCTGCCTATAGGCATAGACTAGAAATCACTGACCACTTTAAGGAATGGAACACTAGTCACTTTAATAATGTTTACATATCTGGCATTACTCATCTCATATGTATATACTGTATTCTATACTATTACGGTATCTTAGTCACTTAATAATGTTTACATATCTTGCATTACTCATCTCATATGTATATACTGTATTCTATACTATTCTACGGTATCTTAGTCACTTAATAATGTTTACATATCTTGCATTACTCATCTCATATGTATATACTGTTTTCTATACTATTCTACGGTATCTCATTCACTTAATAATGTTACATATCTTGCCATTACTCATCTCATATGTATATACTGTTATTCTATACTATTCTACTGTATTTTAGACCGTTCGCTCTGACATCACCTGTCCATGTGTATGTAGTCTTAATTCATTCCTACTTAGATGTGTGTGTATTGGGTATATGTTGTGTAATTTGTTAGATATTACTGACTGTCGGAACTAGAGCAGGAAGAATTTGATTTGATTTGAGTCAGTGTAGTTCAGGTTAGTCAGTGTAGTTCAGGGAGTCAGTGCAGTACAGGAGTCAGTGTAGTTCAGGTTAGTCAGTGTAGTTCAGGTGAGTCAGTGCAGTACAGGAGTCAGTGTAGTTCAGGTGAGTCAGTGTAGTTCAGGTGAGTCAGTGGCAGTACAGAGTAAGTGTATTCAGGTAGTCAGTGCAGTACAGGAGTCAGTGTAGTTTCAGGTGAGTCAGTGTAGTTCAGGTGAGTCAGTGCAGTACAGGAGTCAGTGTAGTTCAGGTTAGTCAGTGTAGTTCAGGTGAGTCAGTGCAGTACAGTCAGTAGTTCAGGTTGAGTCAGTGCAGTACAGTAGTCAGTGGTATTCAGGTTAGTCAGCTGTAGTTTCAGGTGAGTCAGTGCAGTACAGGAGTCAGTGTAGTTCAGGTTAGTCAGTGTAGTTCAGGTGTCAGTGCAGTACAGGAGTCAGTGTATTCAGTGAGTCAGTGCAGTACAGGAGTCAGTGTAGTTCAGGTTAGTCAGTGTATCAGGTGAGTCAGTGCAGTACAGGAGTCAAAGTGTAGTTCAGGTTAGTGCAGTGGGAGTCAGGTGAGTTCGAGTGCAGTAAGGAGTTCAGTGTAAGTTCAGGTTATGTCAGTGCAGTACAGGAGTCAGTGTAGTCAGGTGAGTCCAGTGCAGTACAGAGTCAGTGAGTTAGGTGAGTCAGTGGAGTTCAGGTGAGTCAGTGCAGTACAGAGTCAGTGCTATGTCAGTGGAGTGGTTGATCAGCAGGGGTCTTTGTGAGGACAGATTACAGCAGTGACGTCGCTAAGGCTTCACTAATGCTACACAGCTGTTCTGGCTTTTGAGGGATTGAAACGCTCCTCTGAGCCTGGGCTGTAGACTCTCTCATTCTCTTTCTCTCTTTATTTCTCTTGCCTCTCTTTCTCGTTCTTTTCATCCATCACCTCACCACAGCTCAGATCCGTAATGTGACGCCTCCTTCTTGAGCGCTCTCATCAGTCACACACACACACCACACCACACACAACACACACACACCACACACACACACACAAACACACACACTCACACACACACTACACACACCACAGACAACACACACACACACACACACACACACACACACACACCACACACACACACCACAGCACACCACACACACACACACACACAGCACACACACCACACACAGAAGCACTGAGGGAAACGTCACTCATCACAGAAAGTGTCTTTCTTTGAGGCCTGTTTCAGGGAGCTCTGCATGTGATGCCGTAGAAATCCTGTCGGGAATCAAATAGACCAAATAAGCAGCTAGTCAGAGAAGATAGGAACATCATAAAGCCTAGAGTTACACTCTGGTCTCTGGAGAGGCTTTCAGTCATAGGCTGATCCCCAGATCTGTGCAATTAAACAGGCCTTCACCTATCCCATCAAAATCACCATCCATTCCTGTTGAACTCTCGTCATGAATTCGTTTTTTTTAAACTCAGACTGGCAACAAGAGTCAGATTAGCTGACAGATCTTTCAACTCTGTTGTCACAATCATTAGAACTTCAGGTCAACCTGACGTTGTAATCTAACAAAGATTCTACATATATTTCAGGATGTTTGTATCTCTGGAAATAATCACATTTTCTGTAAACATGACAGTTTTGAAAACAATAACTTGTCCCCCCAAAAAAGTGCGTCGTTGCACAATTTACTCCTGGGTATGGGGTAGTTGAGCCACAGGACAGGTAAGTTAAAGCTGCCTACAATTTCTGTATGAATTAATATTACCTTTTTAAAACGATGTCTGTCTTTATTTCCAAAACAAATTCACATTCATACACATCACAATAACTTTTTGTCTTTTAAATATTTTACATGTCTTTTAAGACAGGCTACGACAGCTAATCAAACATTTACATAGGCCAGGCCCCTTTGTTACACTTCCGAAGCGTATGTCTCTTGCATTTGTGCCGGGAAGAAAGCACTTCAATTTGCTCAACTAGCCATTGGCTCAACTTACCAAGGCAAACATTTAGACTTTTATTAACACAGACAGCTAACAAGGATGCACTTTCATGCTAGGTCTAGGACCTTATGAGCTTATAGATACCCAACTGACATATAGAACATCTTACAATGATCTTTTGGTTTAGATAAAAACAAGAATCTGAAACCTCTACACAATAAATTCATTTGAACTGGTGAACATCCATCTTTTTGGACTAACTTCTTACCACTGGGGTAATTTATTCATGTGGGGTCTCCCTCACAGACCCATACAGATTTTATGACCTCTTCCGTAGAAGGGACCAAGGGGTGGTCTCAATGTTACCCACCATCATCGAGCACGACCTACTAAGGAGGGGAAGAAGTGCTCAGTTTTGGTTCCTCCTGTGGATTGTGTATTGGCGCTTCTTTTTTTCATTATCCCTTTAAGATAAATTCTGCCGTGGCATCGTAGAGTGGGATGTCCAAATGTACTCTTGAACCACACGGCTGTTAGGTATTTAAAGAGGGGTGGATTGTATTATTTTCCCATAAGGTTCCTTACGTGTCTTGTCTTCTAGCTCCGTAATATCCTACTCACCTGTCCTGTCTGGACTCCATCACGCCTGATATCTTACAACTGACACACTAGCTGTGCATCCAAGTCTCAATTTTAATCTGATGTCTTATTTAATCTGATGTCCTCAACGCCTGCATCGTCTTCAAAGCTTACGCGTGCCCCATGTTATTTGCCAGATGTCTGTATGCTTAATTTAAACAATATGTAAACCCTCCACTGCTTTGGTTTTTTAAAGCCTCAAATGAATGTTCACGGGCAAATTAAAAGGGCATCACAACTGTATTTTAAAATACTTTTATTGTTTCTCACATGATACATTTAAAAATAAGGCGTGTCGACAATGCAACAACAAAAAAAGACAACATCGCTCTGAAGCCAACCAGGCAGACAAAGGCACGCTGAAGACTGACTATCAACGCCATATCGCGACGACACCACGATGTCATTTAACAATCTAGTTTGGATTTACACTTTGATTGTGACGTCAACTATCAGTGAATTCAACGAGAAATAAAAACTAATGTCACCAATGATCATTGAATTAGTTAAAAAAATGTTTAAAAAAAATACAAATATAAACTCATCCCTACCGTTGATACAGACTTGTTTGGCAAATCCATATCAGTTTTCCACGTTCGATCTCAACCACACCACTACAACACCACACACACACACACCACCACACACACAACACACACAACGCGGTCTAATTTGATGCCTTTATATATTTAAAATCTATGCTGTATTGATGTGGGAGACCACAGCGTTGTTAATTCAACGAAGAGATGCTTGCAGCACTGTTAAGGATGATGTTAACCAACAACCTAAAAGCATCAAAACCATCAAGTCCTTCACATAAAGACATAAAAAAATTTCTACATATTTTACGTTTTGCCTTTTCACAGCACAATTAAGCTCAGACTAAACTAGTTGCTTTATGGTATAATCATGTTAATATCTAGCTTAGCCAGATATATCTGTTGGTTGTTCTGATCCTGGAATGTACAACTTAACGAGATACTAAAAGGGATTCGGCAATAGTTGCACTGTGCACTAGAAGTTAACAGCTCACTCACTACAGCCACTTGCGGGTTACATTATATTATGACTTCAGCACTCAAACAGGGAGAAGACTCTCAGCCCCGCGTCACGCGCGCGGAAACGGGTTCATCTTTGAGAGTTTCGAAGAAAAGGATGACAAGCCACGTGGGTGTCACAGTCAGATCGGACAAAAGCTGCACTTGACGAACAAACTCAAAAATTGTACACGTCATCACGAACATATAACGATCTCTATGGGCTCACAGTTATTAGACACTAGCAGCTGCACATGCGGTAATGAATTCTTATGTACTACTTATGATAGTTCTAGCTGCATGTTTCTCCAATACTCACACACACCACGAGGACCATGAGAGGCAGGTGGTAAATATAGCACAAGTAAGGAACGCGATCGACTCCTCTATTCTTTAGTCGTGTTGGGATCGTTGTGTTGTGTTCTGTTTGAGGCTGCTGAATCTAGTTTTTCAATGAATTTATGGTGTGTTTTTGTGTTTGTTGTTGTCAATGTGGTGAGGTTGTTGTGGGTGCTCCGAGTCTGATGATGTTGGACATCGTGCACTGGTGTTGTCTGTGTTCGATTGTGCCTCGTTTGTTCTCTGAAAGAGCTCGCACTGCTCAAAGGAGTGAGTACCCGGTTTCCGGCCGCCGAGAGAATGAGCAGGGCGTTGGCGATCTACTGTGATTCAGTTTTAACCAGGCTGTGGGTATGGAGAATGTGCCAATCCCTTTTTTCTGGATTGTTCTCCAAAGCAGAACAACCAACAGATATCCCTGCAAGCATTATGGTAACAGTAAGCTTTATTTTGTGGTTTGATGGCCTGTGAAAAGGCAACGTAAGAGATATTGTAGAATGTTTTGTATGTCTTTTGAATTGGTAGCTTGATGGTTTGGAAGTGTGTCGTTAGTTGGGTTGATCATCCCACGCGGTCGAGTGTAAGTAAGTCGGTGTGCCTACCGACTTAAGGTTGTCTCCACTGTTCTATCAGGATAGATGATTTTTTAAAAAGGTATATTTGTGAGTGTTTGAATCATAACGTGAATAGCTGTAGATTGGTGATTTTGGCAAAAAGTCATCAAACTTAAGGGATTTATATTTGTATTTTGTTTTAAATACATTTATGGTTTAACACGCTAATTTCAATGAACATGGTTCCGACCATTAAGTCCTCTTTTTTATTCTCTCCGTTGGATATTGCACTATGAGTGATTTGACTCACAGATCAAAGTTGTAGGTATATCCAAACTAGATGTTTGAAAATGACATTGTTAGCCAATGGTATGGAGTATCATTTCCAGTCTTCTTCTGGCCTGTCGGTCAGAGGATGTCGTTTGGTTGTGATTGTGCGCCACACTTTATTTTAAAATGTATAGGTGTGAGGTAAACAATAAAGTATTTAAAAATACAGTATTTGTGTCCTCTTAATTGTGACATTGCAGCTCTGAGGCTTTACAACAAACAAAACCAGTGAGGGTCTTACATATCGTTTAAATAATATAAGCCTACAGACACTCGGCAAATAAATGTGACCAACTTGAAGACGATGCAGGCTTTGAGGACATCAGATTAATAAGACATCAGAGTTAAGACATTGAAGAACTTGGAGAGGCGAGACATGCATTTCCAGTTTGTAAGATCATCGAACTGCAACAGAACAGTGATACGGATCATACACCTCAGCAAACGCAAACAACATAAGCAACACTCATCGGACAAAATCACACACTACAATCAGCACGCCCACTTGTAATAAGCTAACACCGTGCTGTTTCAATTACATATGTATGGTACCATCATACATGCAAGGCTATTTTATCTGTAATCGGCAGAGAGAAAAAGGCAATAAAATCTCCCAAAAGGGAGCGCAAACAGTAATACTCGTCCCCCTTCCTTATGGCGGGAGAGGTGGGGTAAAGTTGAGGCCACTTCGCTTCTAGGATGAGGTCATAATGGTGTCGGGTCTGTGAAAGGAGAACCGACGAGGAGAAGAGAAATGAGTAAGCCAAGTTAGAGGTCCAAAAGATGGCACTAGTCTGAGGCAGAGGTCAGGATGAATTTTATTGTGTTAGAGATTTCATGATTCATATGGAGGTCTGAAGACCAAAATATATCATTGTAAAGACATTGTTCTCACTATGTCGAGTTGGCGCTAAATCTATAAGCTCTCAACTAAAGTCACCTAGACCCTAGCATGAACACGTGCATCCTTGATAGCTAGTCCTGTGCGTTAATAAAAGCTCTAAAAATGCGTTTGAAGCCCTCTGGGATAAGTTGAGCCAATGGCTAGCTCTAGAGCAAACTTGAACGCTGCTTCTTTCCACGGCACAAATGCACAGACAATCTATCGCATGGGATATGCAGACACAGTAACAAAGGGGCCTGGCCCTATGTCCTCACACACATGATTCCTTGTTAGGTGCTCTAGCCTGATTCTTAAAAGACATGTACCAAATTATTAAAAAGCAAAAAGTTATTGGATTGGTGTTTGAATTTCTGTTTGGGAAATAAAGACACACCATGGTTTTAAAAGCGTAATATTTAATTCACGTCAGAAGATTTGTAGGCCAGCTTAACTTACCTTCCTGTTGAGCTTCAACTACGCCCATACCCAGCGCGTAAAGTTGTGCAGACAGACCACTTTTTGGGGGACAACGTATGTTGCAAACTGTCATGTTTACATGAAATGTGATTATTTCCAGAGGAGTAACGCAGAGAATATCCTGAAATATATGTAGATCTTTAAGTTAGATTTACAAGCGTCAGGATTTGGACCTAGATTTTCTAATGATTGTGACAAAACAGATAATGAAAGATCTGTCAGTCTAATCTTGAACTCCTTGTTGCCAGTCCTGAGATTTCTAAATAACAAAACGAATTCACACTCGACCGAGAGTAATCAACAGGAATGGATGAGTGATTTGATGCGGATAGGATGAAGGCCTACTGTATTAGCTGATTGCATCAGATCTGGGATCGAGCCCTATGTAACTGAAAGCCTTCCAGGAGACCAGAGTGACTCATAGGCGTTATGATTGTTCCTATTACTTCTCGTGACTAGCTGGCTTTATTTGAGAGTTTGTGTTCCTTCTGACAGGATTTTCTACGTCAATCACAATGCAGAGCTCCTCCTGAAACAGGGCTCAAAGACTACTTTCACTGTCTTGATGTAGTGACGTTTCCCTCTAAGTGCTCGTGTGTTGTGTGGTGTGAGTGTGTGTTGTGTGTTGATGTGATTGTGTGTTGTGTGTCGTGTTGTGTAAGTGTGTGTGTTGTGTGGTGTGGTTAGTGTTAGTGTGTGTGTTGCTGTGTGTGTGGTGTGTGTGTGTGTGTGTGTGTGTGCTGTGCTGTGTGCTGTGTGTGTTGTGTGTGGTGTCGCCTGTGTGTGTGTGTGCTGTGTGTGTGTGTTGACTGATGAGGCGCTTCAAGAGGAGGCGTCACCAATGACGGAAACTCTGAGCTGTGGTAGGTATGGATAAAGAACGAGAAAGAGAGGCAGAGAGAAATAAAGAGAGAAAGAGAGTGAGAGAGTCACAGCCGCAGGCAGAAGGAGCGTTTCAATTCCCTTCAAAAGCCAGGAAAACAGCTGTGTAGCAGTTAGTAGAATGCTAGCGACGTCACGTGGCGTAATCTGTCCACAAAGACCCCCTCTGATCACACAACCCTCCATGACCATACACTGACTCCTGTACTGCACTGACTCACTGAACTCCATGACTCACCTGAACTCACTGACTCCTGTACTGCAACTGACTCACCTGAACTACAACTGACTCCTGTACTGCACTGACTAAACCTGAAGCTACACTGACTCTCTGTACTGCACGACTCACCTGAATCTCCATGACTAACTGAACTACACTGACTTCCTGTACTGACTGCTCACCTGTAATACACTGACTAACCTTGAACTACACTGACTCCTGTACGCAACTCTCACCTGAACTACAACTGACTCCCTGTCTGCACTGACTTCACCTGAATACACTGATAAACCTGAACTACACTGACTCCTGTACTGCCTGACTCACCTGAAACTACACTGATCTAACCTGCACTACACTGACCCTGTAACTGCACTGACTCACCTGAACTCACTGACTCCGTGAACTGCACTGGACTCACTGAACTAACTGACTAACCCTGAACTACACTGACTCCTGTACTGCACTGACTCACCTGAACGTACACTGACTCACCTGAATACACTGACTCCTGTACTGCACTGACTAACTCTGAACACACTGACTCCTGTACTGCACTGACTCACCTGAACTACCCTGACTCCACCTGACTACACTGACTCCTGTACTGCACTGAACTCACCTAACTACACTGACTAACCTGAACTACACTGACTTCCTGTACTGCAGCTGATCACCTGAACTACACTGACTAACCTGAACTCAACTGACTCAAATCAATTCAAATTCTTCTGCTCTATTCCGACAGGTGCATAATACTAACAATACACACCACATACCCAATACACACACAATCTAAAGTAGGAATGAATTAAAGACACATACACATGGACAGTGATCGTCAGACGCGGAACCGGTCCTAAAAATACAGTAGAAAATAGTAAATAAAATACAGTATATACATATGAGATGAGTAATGCAAGATATTTCAAAACCATTATCAAGTGAATGAGATACGTCAGAATAGTATAGAAAACAGTATATACATATGAGATGAGGTAATGCAAGATATGTAAACGATATTAAGTGAACTAGAACCGTAGAATAGTATAGAATACAGTAATACAATAT
>NC_036844.1:11598669-11617430 GCF_002910315.2 Salvelinus sp. IW2-2015 | reverse complement strand
GAGATGAGTAATGCAAGATATGTAAACATTATTAAGTGACTAAGATACCGTAGAATAGTATAGAATACAGTATATACATATGAGATGAGTAATGCCAGATATGTAAACATTATTAAAGTGACTAGTGTTCCATTCCTTAAAGTGGTCAGTGATTTCTAGTCTATGCCTATAGGCAGCAGCCTCTAACATGCTAGTGATGGCTGTTTAACAGTCTGATGGCCTTGAGATAGAAGCTGTTTTTCAGTCTCTCGGCCCCAGCTTTGATGCACCTGTACTGACCTTGCCTTCTGGATGACAATGGGGTGAACAGGCAGTGGCTCGAGTGGTTGATGTCCTTGATGATCTTTTTGGCCTTCCTGTGACATCGGGTGCTGTAGGTGTCCTAGAGGGCAGGTAGTTTGCCCCCGGTAATGCATTGGGCAGTCCACACCACCCTCTGGAGAGCCTTGCGGTTGCTGGCGGTGCATTTGCCGTACCAGGTGGTGATACAGCCCGACAGGATGCTTTCAATTGTGCATCTGTAAAAGTTTGTGAGGGTTTTAGGTGAAAAGTCAAATTTCTTTAGCCTCCTGAGGTTGAAGAGGTTCTGCTGCGCCTTCTTCACCACACTGTCTGTGTGGGTGGACCATTTCAGTTTGTCAAGGATGTGTACGCCAAGGAACTTGAAGCTTTCCACCTTCTCCACGGCAGTCCTGTCGATGCAGATAGGGGGGTGCACCCTCTGCTGTTTCAATCATCTCCACGATCATCTCCTTTGTTTTGGTGACGTTGAGTGAGAGGTTGTTTTCCAGGCACCACAATCGCAGAGACCTCACCTCCTCCCTGTAGGCTGTCTCGTCATCGTTGGTAATCAAGCCTACTACGGTTGTGTCTTCTGCAAACTTGATGATTGAGTTGGAGGCGTGCTTGGCTATGTAGTCATGGGTGAACAGGGAGTACAGGAGGGGGCTGAGCACACACCCCTGTGGGGCCCCAGTGTTGAGGATCAGCGGAGCTGAGGTGATGTTTCCTACCTTCACCACCTGGGGGCGGCCCGTCAGGAAGTCCAGGACCTACACTGACTCCTGTACTACACTGACTCCTGTGCTACACTGACTCCTGAGCTACACTGACTCCTGAGCTACACTGACTCCTGTGCTACACTGACTCCTGAGCTACACTGACTCACCTGCTGAGGCAGGCTCTGCAGGTAAGACGAGGTCCTGCATCTCCCACATCCTCACACTGCCGTCCCCCGAGCAAGACATCACCCCCCTGCAACACACACACACCAGACCTGGGGTCAGATACTATTTCAAATGTATCAATTACTTCCACATACATTTAAAGTAAGTATTCAGATACATTTCATTTGAAAAGACAAGTAGTTGAATAGTTTAATGTATTTGGAAATACACTTACAAAGCATTTGAAATACTCAAATACACAGTCTCAAATACACTCCCATGCATTTAACCCAGGTATTTCAAAACAGTTTTTGAAAATCCTGTCAAATACAATTTGTTTCAGCCAATCAGATAGTACTCCCTTCATTTCAAAGTGTTTGCTCCCCTTTTGTGACAACTAAACCGTGATGCTGGTCTCTCTGTGTACATGAGGATAATGTATGAATAGTGAATTATGAATGACTATATCTTAACATTATCTCTGTGTTATTCCCTGTGTCGTCGTGGTGCTGGCTCTGACACTGCAACTGGAAGTCTCAGTTCCACACACACAGCTCGTTGCCCCTGATACCGACACACACACAACCACTCCAACAGACACTGACAGAGATAGAAGGACAGCAGTGTTAACACACACACACACAATTACATCTCCAGCTAAATATAAACTGAACTGACTGTATCTATAGAAACAGTATGACAGGCAGTGAAAACAGGTGGGCGAAAGATACAGAACAAACAAGGACCTGTTATTGTTATCACCCACAGCATTGTTTCCCCTAGCAACCCCGTCTTTACAAATGAACAATCAAGGCTGGCAACACCAAAACGTTCATCACTTTCTCTTGAAATGACCATATATTTAAAACATGACATGGTAATTACATAAGATACACTACATTACGAAAAGTATGTGGACACCTGCTCGTCGAACATCTCATTCCGAAATCATGGACATTATTATGGAGTTGGTCCTCCCTTTGCTGCTACAACAGCCTCCACTTCTGGGAAGGCTTTCCACTAGATGTTGAAACATTGCTGCTGGGACTTGTTTCCATTCAGCCACAAGAGCATTAGTGAAGTCGGGCATTGATGTTGGGCGATTAGGCCTAGCTCGCAGTCGGTGTTCCATCTCATCCCAAAGGTGTTCGATGGGGTTGAGGTCAGGGCTCTGTGCAGGCCAGTCAAGTTCTTCCACACTGATCTTGACAAACAATTTATGTATGGACCTCGCTTTGTGCACGGGGGCATTGTCATGCTGAAACAGGAAAGGACCTTCCCCAAACGGTTGCCACAAAGTTGGAAGCACAGAATTGTTTAGAATGTTATTGTATGCTGTAGCATTAACAATGCCCTTAACTGTAACTAAGGGGTCTGAAATAAAAAAACAGCCCCAGACCATTATTCCTCCTCCACCAAACTTTACAGTTGGCACTATGCATTCAGGCAGGTAGCGTTCTATTGGCATCCACCAAACACAGATTCATCTGTCGGACTGCCAGATGATGAAGCGTGATTCATCCCTCCAGAGAACGCTAACCACTGCTCCAGAATCCAATGGCGGCGAGCTTTACACCACTTCAGCCAACCCTTGGCATTGCGCATGGTGATCTTAGGCTTGTGTGTGGCTGCTCGGCCATGGAAACCCATTTCTAAAAGCTCCCGACGAACAGTTCTTGTGCTGATGTTGCTTCCAGAGGCAGTTTGGAACTCGGTAGTGAGTGTTGCAACTGAGGAAATCTGATTTTTACGCAGTACGCGCTTCAGCACTCTGTGGTCCCATTCTGTGAGTTTGTGTGGCCTACCACTTCGCGACTGAGCCGTTGTCGCTCCTAGACATTTCCACTTCACAGTAACAACACTTACAGTTGACCGAGGCAGCTCTAGCAGGGCAGAAATTTGACAAACTGACTTGTTGGAAAGGTGGCATCCTGTCACAGTGCCACGTTGAAAGTCACTGAGCTCTTCACTACGGGCCATTCTACTGACAATGTTTGTTTATGGAGAATGCATGACTGTGTGCTCGATTTTTTACACCTGTCAGCAACGGGTGTGGCTGAAATAGCCAAATCCACTAACTTGAAGGTGTGTCCACATACTTTTGTATATATAGTGTATTCCTCATGCATTAGCTTACCTTTTTGTTTCTTTATGATTGGTTAATAAGAACCCATTACCAAGTTGAAATGTTTGAAGTGTTAAATGAAGTGCTACCAACAGACGAACAAACCTTGACAGAGGACTCGATGTCTGAATTGTTGCCTGTGTCTGTGTCCCACAGCTGAACCACACACACAGAGCACCACAACATGGTTTTACATGGGAATATCAGTGNGGGGGGTTGGTCGGAGCCGTGATGAGGGAGGTGTGTGTGTGTCCTCTCCGCTGATGTGTGTGTAGGCTCTCATGGCCGTTATCTGCTGTGAGTGACCCTTCAACTCCAACAGCCTCTCTCCTGTCTTGAGAGCACACATACACGCGCACACACACAATGCGGCAATGGGCATTAAACATCTTCACAACACTGCCACCTATTGGTGTTGCTTGAACATCTTCACAACCCTTATTCTGGCAACTTTCTTCGCTTAATTTTTTAAAATATTTAAGCAATAATGCCCGAGGAGGTGTGGCATATGGCCAACATACCACGGCTAAGGGCTGTTCTTCTGCATGACGCAACGCGGAGTGCCTGGACACAGCCTTTAGCCGTGGTATATTAGCAATATATCACAAACCCCAGAGGTGCCTTATTGCTATTATAAACTGGTTACCAACGTAATTAGACCAGTAAAAATAAATGTTTCGTCATACCCGTGGTATACCACGGCTGTCAGCCAATCAGCATTCAGGGCTCGACCCACCCAGTTTATAATTACAGATATGAAACTACTGCTGAAAGCTGTTGTATGTGTGTATGTTCCTATCACCACACTATCTATCCTCTCAGAGGAAGTCTCACCTCAACGTTCCACACCAACACCAGGTCATCATCTCCTGCAGAGGCAAACCTGGAAAACAACAGAGAGAGAGAGGAAGAAATGTCTACTTATTACATGACAAAAACTCTTTATCTTATGGTACGCTACAGTATTTACCACTATATACCTAAAAATTACAATAAAATGGTAATTCGATTATAATGACCTAACAACAATGTAAATGATCAACTCCAAATGAGTTGTGAACCAGTAGGACGTGTTTCTGTGAGAGAGATTTCCTCTCCACAATGTCCACTACCTCCCCTAGGATCTTAAAAAGACCTCTACTCAGGCTTAGCTCCTTTTCCCTGACCTCTGACCCCCCTACCCATCTACAACCAATCTACAAGATGAGAAGATCAGAAAGAGGGATGAGAAAGAAGAGAAAAGAGAAAAGGAACTATCTGTCTAGCGAACAAGAGCTGGAAAAGGATACATTTTGGGGCTTGAAAAGCAATCTGGCGAGAATGTTCCGGCCCCTGCCCTCGGGTGCTGGCCTGTCTGGAGAGGACGATGCCTAGAGTAGGGGGTCATTACTGGGAGAGACGAGGCGTGAAGTCCTGCCGGACCCACCAAGCTCCACACACACAGTAGCAGCACACACACACACACACATATATATATACAGTAGCAGTCAAAAGTTGACACACCTACTCATTCAAGGGTTTTTCTTTATTTTGACTATTTTCTACATTGTAGAATAATAGTGAAGACATCAAAACTATGGAATAACACATATGGAACCATGTAGTAACCAAAAAAGTGTTAAACAAATCCAAATATAAGTTATATTTGAGATTCTTCAAAGTAGCCACCCTTTGCCTTGATGACAGCTTTGCACACTCTTGGTATTCTCTCAACCAGCTTCATGAGGTAGTCACCTGGAATGCATTTCAATTAACAGGTGTGCCTTGTTAAAAGTACATTTGTGAAATTTCTTTCCTTCTTAATCCATTTGAGCCAATCAGTTGTGTTGTGACAAGGTAGGGGTGGTATACAGAAGATAGCCCTATTTGGTAAAAGACCAAGTCCATATTATGGCAAGAACAGCTCAAATAAGCAAAGAGAAACGTCAGTCTATCATTACTTTAAGACATTAAGGTCAGTCAATTCGGGTTATGTCAAGAACTTTGAACGTTTCTTCAAAAAACATCAAGCGCTATGATGAAACTGGCTCTAATGAGGACCGCCACAGGAAAGGAAGACCCAGAGTTACCTCTGCTGCAGAGCCACAGAAATTGCAGCCCTAATAAATACTTCACAGAGTTCAAGTAACAGACACATCTCAACATCAACTGTTCAGAGGAGACTGCGTGAATCAGGTCTTCATGGTCGAATTGCTGCAAAGAAACCACTTCTAAAGACACCAATAAGAAGAAGAGACTTGCTTGGGTCAAGAAACACAAGCAATGGACATTAGACCGGGGGAAATCTGTCCTTTGGTTGGATGTGTCCAAATTTGAGATTTTTGGTTCCAACCGCGGAGTAGAAGAACATCTCTGCATGTGTAACTCCCACCGTGAAGCATGGAGGAGGAGGTGTCATGGTGTGGGGGTGCTTCGATGGTGACACTGTCGGTGCTTTATTTAGATTTCAAGGCACATTTAACCAGTATGACAACCACAGCATTCTGCAGCGATACGCCATCCCATCTGGTTGTGCTTAGACGGACTATCATTTGTTTTTCAACAGGACAATGACCCAACACACCTCCAGGCTGTGTAAGGGCTATTTAACCAAGAAGGAGTGTAATGGAGTGCTGCATCAGATGACCCGCGAAACACCAGTCTCAACGTCAACAGTGAAGAGGTGACTCCGGGATGCTGGCCTTCTAGCCAGAGTTCCTCTGTCCAGTGTCTGTGTTCTTTTGCCCATCTTAATCTTTTCATTTTATTGGCCAGTCTGAGATATAGCTTTTTCTTTGCAACTCTGCCTAGAAGGCCAGCATCCTAGAGTCGCCTCTTCACTGTTGACGTTGAGACTGGTGTTTTGCGGGTACTATTTAATGAAGCTGCCAGTTGAGGACTTGTGAGGCATCTGTTTCTCAAACTAGACACTCTAATGTACATGTCCTCTTGCTCAGTTGTGCACTGGGGCCTCCCACTCCTCTTTCTATCTGGTTAGAGGCAGTTTGCACTGTACTCTGAAGGGAGTAAACACAGCGTTGTACGAGATTTTCAGTTTCTTGGCAATTTCTCGCATGGAATAGCCTTCATTTCTCAGAACAAGAATAGACTGACAAGTTTCAGAAGAAAGTTCTTTGTTTCTGGATATTTTTAACCTGTAATCGAACCCACAAATGCTGATGCTCCAGATACTCAACTAGTCTAAAGAAGGACAGTTTTATTGCTTCTTTAATTAGAACAACAGTTTTCAGCTGTGCTAACATAATTGCAAAAGGGTTTTCTAACGATCAATTAGCCTTTTAAAAGGATAAACTTGGATTAGCTAACACAACGTGCCACTGGAACACAGGAGTGATGGTTGCTGATAATGGGCCTCTGTACGCCTATGTAGGTATTCCATTAAAAATCTGCCGTTTCCAGCTACAATCGTCATTTACAACATTAACAATGTCTACACTATTTCTAATCAATTTGATGTTATTTTAATGGACAAAAATATGTACATTTCTACGTGACCCCAAACTTTTGATCGGTAGTGTGTGTATATATATGCACACACACTGAGTGTACAAAACATTAGGAATACCTTCCTAAAAGGTTGCCCCTTTCGCCCTCAGAACAGCCTCAATCCGTGAGGGCAGAGACCCTGTAACAGTAGGTATTCATTGTAAATAAGAATTTGTTCTTTACTGACTTACCTAGTTAAATAAAGGTTAATAAAAATATATATATAATTAAACACAATGTGTCGAAAGTGTTCCCATGTTGACTGCAATGCTTCCCACAGTTGTGTCAACTTGGCTAGATGTCCTTTGGGGGCTGGCATTCCAGTTCCTGACACACTCAAACCGGTGCGCATGGCACCTACTACCATACCCCGTTCAAAGGCAATTAAATATTTTGTCTTGCTCATTCACCCTCTGAATGGCACACATTCACAATCCATGTCTCAATTGTCACAAGGCTTAAAAATCCTTCTTCGACCCGTCTCCTCCCCTTCATCTACACTAATTGAAGTGGATTTAACAAGTGAAATCAATAAGGGATCATAGCTTTCACTTGGATTCATCTTGTCAGTCTGTGTCATGGAAAGAGCAGGTGTTCCTAATGTAATTTCCACGTTAAAGGGCCCATGAGCACCAACATGTGAAGTGTATAGGAACATATCAAATTTAGTGTCAAATGAAAGCTCAGAGTCTATATTTTTAGCAAATGAAAGCATAGATGTGTTTTTCAACCGTTTTCCATCTTGAAAAGGCTGAGGTTTCTGGTCCCACTGATGGAAGGATGTTCTTAAAAAACATCTAGATATCCAAACACAATAACGTTTCAGTAACGGCCAACTAATATCAACACTTATATTTCGTTTTGCTGAAATGATTTGCGTTCCGTAAGTATTGCCTAGTGTCTTGCCATTCTGTTACCAAAAAACCCACATCTTTAAGATATTTTCTAATTTCTCTCCCTCATAAGGAGGCAGAATTATAAGTAAAGGTACAGGTAGACCTACCAATGAGTTGCTCTTCCTTCGGAGTAGATAAAAACTGAGGGAGATTTTATCGTCATTTTGTTTCCAAACTTTGCATCTGCACTGTTCAAGTAAATTTGCTTTAGTCACATTTTCAGTGGCAATTGTTAAATGTAGACTTCTGCATATAGGTTTATGGTTTGTTAAACTTTGCAATCAATAGTTTTTGCTTGGCATACATTTTAAAGTGAAAAAGTGAGTTTCAGCGTCCCTCTGTTACCGTGGAATTGCCCCCCCCCCCCCCCCCACACACACACACACACACATCGCTCAGATCAGCTAGAAAGCACTTATCTGACCACTTATGCAGACCCACTGTACCATAGTGGGACGCAGCATGCTTTCGCCAAGAAATGCAATACCTGTGACGGCTGTTAACTATGTATTCAGGGGTCAGTGGTGGGTGGAAGAGCAGGTGGGGTAGCATGTGTATGTCTGAGGGGAGGCGGGGGTTAATAAAAGGGGTAGGCTATAGTGTAACCACACACATACAGTATGAAACTACACATTCAGGCACACAGTCCAGCAGTGGTGATGATTAAGCTCTTGTCACGCTCTGTAAGTTTGCTTTTGGAGAGGATCTGCTGTCAATCACGCTGAGAGATGGAGTCCAGCAAAGGGTAGAGCTCAGAGAGAGACAGAGAGGAGGAATGCTTACCTGAAGTTATCAATCTGCAACAGAAATCAAAAAATTTCAAAATGTCCCCTTCACCACCTGCAAGTTCAGTGAACCAGGTTTTTTTTCTGCACAAATAAAGGAGAAGAGGAGAGAAAGACCGGTTGAAAAGCAACTCAGTGAACATGAGAAACAAGATTCTCTGGTCTGATGAAACCAATATTGAACTCTTTGGCCTGAATGCCACGCGTAACGTCTGGAGGAAACCTGGCACCATCCCTATGGTGAAGCATGGTGGCGGCAGCATCAGGACAGAGAGATCCATGATGAAAACTCGCTCCAGAGCGCTCAGGACCTCAGACTGGGGCGAAGGTTCACCTTCCAACAGGACAACGACCTTAAGCACACAGCCAAGACAATGCAGGAGTGGCTTCAGGACAAGTCTCTGAATGTCTTCGAGTGGCCCAGCCAGAGCCCGGACTTCAACCCAATCGAACATCTCTGGAGAGACCTGAAAATAGCTGTGCAGCAACGCTCCCTATCCAACCTGACAGAGCTTGAGAGGATCTGCAGAGAATGGAAGAGACTCCCCAAATACAGGTGCCAAGCTTGTAGCGTCATACCCAAGAAGACTCGAGGCTGTAATCGCTGCCAAAGGTGTGCCGTGGAAATTCTATATTTATTTTACTTTTACCACTTTTTATCCCCACTTTCATGGTATCCAATTGGTAGTTAAAGTCTTGTCTCATCGCTGCAACTCCTGTACAGACTCGGGAGAAGCGAAGGTCGAGAGCCGTGCGTCCTCCAAAACACGACCCAACCAAGCCACACTGCCCGCTTAACCAGCCACAACAATGTGTCTGAGGAAACACCATATACCTGTGCGCCGCCCCCTGGGTCTGCAGGCTGCGACAGAGCCTGGATCCCAGGATCTCTAGTGGCACAGCTAGCACTGCGGTGCAGTGTCTTAGACCACCATGCCACTCGGGAGGCCCTGTCGTGGAAATTCTTACACGGGGACACTCAAAGTCAATCTTAAATGAATCATCTTGTATTATCAGCGGGCTGGAGAGGTTCCAACCAAATCAATGCACCATAGTACACATGTCGAGTGACATTTCTAGTGACATTTATTTGGATACATCCATAACAATGAGCTAATGATGCGCGATTTCTTCTGGCGTAGAAAATGTGCTCTCTCATCAGGACACTGTTGTTCAGAGGTGCTAGACAAAAACACAGCTAACACAATCACTTCAAACTGAAGCTGGAAAGACAGCAAACTAGCTTCACTTTGTTTCGTTTTACCTCTTTTCTATTGATAGTTATTCGTATACACTACCAGTCAAAAGTTTTAGAACACCTACTCATTCAAGGGTTGTTCTTTATTTTTACTATGTTCTACATTGTAGAATAATAGTGAAGACATCAAAACAATGAAATAACACGTATGGAATCATGTAGTAACCAAAAAAGAGTTTAAATAATCTAAATATATTTTACATTTGAGATCCTTCAAATAGCCACCCTTTGAATCACGTAGGTCACCTATTTTGGATTCAAAACAGCAAATTTCGCCGAAAGGTGACTGGTTTGCATCCCTGGATGTTGCACCATGACCAATTTACTGTCTTTGCCGTGACACAATATGCAAGGACATGCGATTGCTGTTGTGGATGACAAACAGCTGACCCATGCATGTAAACAATTGTGACAAGCTATAGCTAGCTAACTCAGGTTAACAAGCAGTGAATGTGATTCCATCTTGATTTACTGACCAATCATTTTGCGTGAGACTTTCCCAGATAACGGTCGTCTTGAAGCTTTTAAAATAGCTGTCGGGGATATCTCGCTGTTATTTAGCAGGAACGTCTGCCACTTGATATCTAGCTTGCAAGCTAAGAACCGTGAAAGCTGAGCTTTCACAACATAACATAACATTCATGTGACAGCAACTAACAGGATGTACAAATTATAGCCTAAAGGCCGGCAGGTGGCGATAATGATCTGGTATTGATGGTTTCATCTTACCATCCAAACGCATTATATGCAGCCAGCAATTCACTTGTATCCCCCGTGGACTAGTTCGTACCTAAAACATTCTCCAATCAGGCTGCAAAGGCATCGATTTCTTCCATTACTCGATTTAATAGTGAGAAGGCGGGAGTGTATTGCCCGCTGCATTTGGCTGGTAAAATGGAAACGACTCAATATTGCCCCCAAGACAAATTCATGCAAACGCAAAAAACAGGAAACAGAACATCCCTAGACCTCTTGACAAGTTGATATTACTGTTTTGGTTGTTCTTTATCTAAAACAAATCGATATACAATAACAGAGGTGAGATTTGAAAATAATTTAATAAAATGTTATTACATGAATATGCACCATATAGCTACTCTGTTTGTTACCTTGTAATTACACAATCATCAGTGACAACTAGATGGCAGTGTACAACAACTCCAGCCCTCTTTGGAAATCCATAGTGAAAGCCACTGTTTGGAGAATTATAGTGAACCAAAATGTTTGCTTTGCTATTTATCCATGAAGTGTTTAGACAAATGTATTTGGCTTGAAATACAAAACACAGAATGTGCTTATTCATCTCAGTCAAATTGCTGTGCATTTCTGGACATTAAATTTGAAACAACATTGTCAAAGACTGCACTATTAGATTCTTATTCATTTCTTTCTCCCTAAATGGAGAGTGATTGTGTTTATGCGCCTCAGTAGTATTAACATAACATCAAAACCACTGACCCAAATCTCCCCCAGGTCCTCATTGACCTGCCCCTCTACCCTCTATCTCACTCTTTATATGCTCTCTGCCTCCCCTCTCTCCCTACTTCCTCATCTCTCTACCTCTGTGGCTACGAGCTCGGCTATGCTCTAGCAGTGTCTGTGTTCCCGCTCTCCCCTGTCTTTCTCCCCCTCTACCTCTCTGGCTGGTGGCTGTGTGCTCTAACAGTGTCAGTGTTCCTGCTCTGTTCTCCAGATTGAGACGCGGCGGCAGAGGGTCTGTGACCTTCATGGTGGCTCAGATCGGTGGCTGGCACTGATTTCTGATTTAGTGTCGATCCGCTGCGCTTGTCAGGGGCTGCGAGGTGCTTTCCATGCGGTAATAGAAAAGCTTGAGGGCAGCTGGAGAAGGGAGGAGGGAGACAGAGATAGAAGGCTTGGTGGTAATGGTGGAGGGAGAGGGTTGAAGGGGTGGAAGAGGGGTGAGCGAGGCTTGAATGTGTAACTATCTGTCGAATATCTGAGTTGAGTGGATCAGACGTACAGAGGTTTTGAAGAGGGGTGAGAGAGGAGGAGAGCAAGGATGAAGGGGAGATGAAGGAGGAGGAGAGAGGAGGATGACGGATCACGTAGGAGGAGAGAGGAGGAGGTCAGGAGAGCTGAGAGGAAAATAAAGGAAGAGGAGTAGAATCAAGGGAGAAGGACCCAGTGTCCACATACAATGTGTCAACATGATCAATAGAAGGAATCAGCAGCAGGAGGAACTGATGATACAAATCTGAGGACCACCTAACACGACCACTAATGAGAGAGAGAGAGAGAGAGAGAGAACGAGATCAAAGTGTACCTCCTCCCCTTCCCTCCTGCTTCTCATCCTATCCCGTCTCGTCCTCCTTGAAAGGAAAACAGATGGTTATGATGATGGAAAAGGAATTAAGGTGTGATTTAACAGAGCCGGCTACAGCATTCGATAAGAGCACTCCCACACTTACCCTGTGCTGTCTGTGCTGTGACTGTAGAAGCCTCATAGTGGAGAGAGGCTCATTCCTGACCAACACACCTCACTGTCCCTCCGCATTACCTCCTCACTGTGTCCTGCTTCACTCGCACCCCTGCCTCCTCCCTGCCCATACACACTACATCCAGACCACCGACACCATACACACTATTCTGATGCACACTACATTCACACTACAGATGTAGGATCTTCATTTCAGCTAGTTTGCTACAGCACAGTGTTGTAGTACTTGAGACCCGGTCTCGTGTCCGGTCTCTTGATCATATATTGAGTGTCTCCATCATGTCTCGGTGTCGGATAGATTTGTACTAGGTCTTGACTCGGTCTCGGACAGTGAGGACTCGTAATTTCTTCCCGAGACCAGTGGAGTAAAAAACGAATTATCAGCTTCTATTCAGTCAGTCCATAAAACAGCTTCGCCAGGCCACATATATGCACACCTTTCTTGAAACATGAATATCTTAACAGCCTTTATATCTATCTGGTATAATAGACCTGTTTGCGCAGTGGCGACCCTATAGACCTTCAGTGTGTGACAGGTTGGTGATTCTGAAGGGACAGCATCCGTAATACCAGCCCACTCATGTAGCAGAGTACACTTTTAGTAAAACACAAAGGGCCAGTGGTGTTGTGGAGGGTATATGCAGGTATAAGACGTAAACCCAGTTATTTTTCAGTGGGCATTGATTATACTCACTTCTTAATCCCTATTGATGTAAATCAAAGTAGTGTAGTGGAGGTATATGACTTATCAATTAAGTAGTGCAACTGAGAAACCATGCACAGAATAGCCTACACAATCGCAAAGCACCTGTATGTACAGTACCGAGTCAATGTGCGGGGGTACAGGTTAGTTGAGGTCATTTGTAAAGTGACTATGTATAGATAGTAAACAAGGAGTAGCAGCAGCGTAAAAACAAAGCGGGCCATTTGATTAATTGTTCAGCAGTCTTATGGCTTGGGGTAGAAGCTGTTAAGGAGCCTTTTGGTCCTAGACTTGGCGCTTTGGTACCGTTTGACATGTGGTAGCAGAGAGAACAGTCTATGACTTGGGTGACTGGAGTCTTTGACAATTTTTTGGGCCTTCCTCTGACACGTCTCGTATATAAAGTACCAGTCAAAGTTTGGACACACCTACTCATTCAAGGGTTTTTCTTCATTTTTACTATTTTCTACATTATAAAATAATAGTGAAGACATCAAAACTATAAAATAACACATATGGAATCATGTAGTAACTAAAAAATAGTTAAACAAATCAAAATAGATTATAGATTTTAGATTCTTCAAAGTAGCCACCCTTTGCCTTGATGACAGCTTTGCAAACTCTTGGCATTCTCTCAACCAGCTTCACTTGGAATGCTTTTCCAACAGTCTTGAAGTAATTCCAACATATGCTGAGCACTTGTT
Source organism: Salvelinus sp. IW2-2015 (assembly GCF_002910315.2). NCBI lineage: Eukaryota > Metazoa > Chordata > Actinopteri > Salmoniformes > Salmonidae > Salvelinus > Salvelinus sp. IW2-2015. The sequence continues at coordinate 11,603,849 of NC_036844.1, read as the reverse complement.
GGCTGCTTTCCCTTCACTCTACGGTCCAATTCATCCCAAACCATCTCAACTGGGTTGAGGTCGGGGGATTGTGGAGGCCAGATCATCTGATGCAGCACTCCATCACTCTCCCTCTTGGTCAAATAGCCCTTACACAGCCTGGAGGTGTGTTGGGTCATTGTCCTGTTGAAAAACAAATGATAGTCCAACTAAGAGCAAACCAGATGGGATGGTGTATCACTGCAGAATGCTGTGGTAGCCATGCTGGTTAAGCGTGCCTTGAATTCTAAATAAGTCACTAAATAAGTCACAGTGTCACCAGCAAAGCACCCCCACACCATCATACCTCCTCCTCCATGCTTCACGGTGGGAACCACACACACAGAGATCATTTGTCCACCTACTCTGCATCTCACAAAGACATGGCGGTTGGAATTAAAAATCTCAAATTTGGACTCCTCAGACCAAAGGACAGATTTCCAACGGTCTAATGTCCATTGCTCGTGTTTCTTGGCCCAAGCAAGTCTCTTATTCTCATTGGTGTCCTTTAGTAGTGTTTTCTTTGAGGCAATTTGACCATGAAGGACTGATTCACGCAGTCTCCTCTGAACAGTTGATGTTGAGATATGTCTGTTACTTGAACTATGTGAAGCATTTATTTGGGCTGCAATCTGAGGCTGGTAACTCTAATGAACATAACCTCTGCAGCAAAGGTAACTCTGGGTCTTCCTTTCCAGTGGCGGTCCTCATGAGAGCCAGTTTCATCATAGCCCTTGATGGTTTTTGCGACTGCACTTGAAGAAACGTTCAAAGTTCTTGAAATGTTCTGCATTGACTGACCTTCATGTCTTAAAGTAATGATGTACTGTTGTTTCTCTTTGCTTATTTGAGGTGTTCTTGCCATAATATGGACTTGGTCTTTTACCAAACAGGGCTATCTTCTGTATACCCACCCTACCTTGTCACAACACAACTGATTGGCTCAAGGAAAGGAGGAAAGAAATTCCACAAATTAACTTTTAACAAGGCACCTGTTAATTGAAATGCATTCCAGGTGACTACCTAATGAAGCTGGTTGAGAGAATGCCAAGAGTGTGCAAAGCTGTCATCAAGGCAAAGGGTGGCTACTTTGAAGAATCTCAAATATAAATAGAACACTTTTTTGGTTACTGTCACGTTCGTTATAATGAGTGGACCAAAGCGCAGCATGAGCAGAGATCCACATATTTATTGAGGTGAAACTTCAAACAACAAATAAATAAACGAACATGCAGTTCGTTGCGCACATAGCACTAAACAAAAACAATATCCCACAACGCAGGTGGGAAACGGACCACACTAAGTATGATCCCCAATTAGAGCCAACGATCATCAGCTGCCTCCAATTGGGAACCATACTCACACCAACATAGAAATTAAAGACTAGAACACCCCCTAGTCACGTCCTGACCTAAAACACCATAGAGAACCCCTAGGGCTCTCTATGGTCAGGGCGTGACAGTTACTACATATTTTCCATATGTCTTATTTCATAGTTATGATGTCTTCACTATTATTCCACAATGTAAAAAATCGTAAAAATATAGAAAAACTCTGGAATGAGTAGCTGTGTGCAAAATGTTGACTGGTATTGTAGGTCCTGGATGTCAGGAAGCTTGGCCCCAGGGATGTGGCCCCAGTGATTGTCCCCAGTGTGTGCACCTACAGTACGTTGTAATCTTTCATTCATAGGCTAGGTTGTAGCAACCTCATGATGGGTATAGGGAAAATTAAAATATCACATAGTAGCCTAAACCTATCGACGTTACAATGAACTGGGTGAATGGAATATGAATGAAAGTCATCCAATATGCTGTAATAGAAATAAGACTTGTCCTCCCTCATCATAAACGACACTGACCACCACTGGTAGACATGGATGGGCCTGGGTGGTCATAGGCCCACACCCTGGGGAGCCAGGCCATGACAGGCTCACCCAATCAGAGTGATGTGATTTAGGCATTGTTGTGGACTTAGAACATCAACAAACAAACAAAAATCTATAACAAAAACTGTGATTTTGAGAGTGAAAATCTGAATAATCTATAGGAAAATATAGGATTTTTCACACAGGGGTGCCTTTCCTAAACTGGTGGACCATTTGGGAGTATACCCACTTCTCCAGGCACCCCTACACCACTGTATAGGGCTGATGGAAAGACAGCAGTCACACACAGCATGATGTTAAAGCATCACTACACCACTGTATAGGGCCGATGGAAAGACNCTACACCACTGTATAGGGCTGATGGAAAGACAGCAGTCACACACAGCATGATGTTAAAGCATCACTACACCACTGTATAGGGCCGATGGAAAGACAGCAGTCACACACAGCATGATGTTAAAGCATCACTACACCACTGTATAGGGCTGATGGAAAGACAGCAGTCACACACAGCATGATGTTAAAGCATCACTACACCACTGTATAGGGCCGATGGAAAGACAGCAGTCACACACAGCATGATGTTAAAGCACCACTACACCACTGCATAGGGCTGATGAAAGACAGCAGTCACACACAGCATGATGTTAAAACACCACTACACCACTGGATAGGGCTGATGGAAAGACAGCAGTCACACACAGTATGATGTTAAACACCACTACACCACTGCATAGGGCTGATGGAAAGACAGCAATCACACACAGCATGATGTTAAAGCACCACTAACACATCTGCATAGGGCCGATGGAAAGACAGCAGTCACACACAGCATGATGTTAAAACACACTACACCTATGCATAGGGCTGATGGAAAGACAGCAGTCACACACAGCATGATGTTAAAGCACCACTACACCACTACATAGGGCCGATGGAAAGACAGCAGTCACACCAGCATGATGTTAAAGCACCACTACCACTGGCATAGGGCTGATGGAAAGACAGCAGTCACACACAGCATGAGTTAAAGCACCACTACACACACTGTATAGGGATGGAAAGACAGCTGTCACACACAGCATGATGTTAAAGCATCACTACATAGGGCGATGGAAAGACAGCAGTCACACACAGCATGATGTTAAACACCACTACACCACTGCATAGGGCTGATGGAAAGACAGCAGTCACACACAGCATGATTTTAAAGCATCACTACACCACTGTATAGGGCCGATGGAAAGACAGCAGTACACACACAGCATGATGTTAAAGCACCACTGCATAGGGCCGATGGAAAGACAGCAGTCACACACAGCATGATGTTAAAAACACACTGCATAGGGCCGATGGAAAGACAGCAGTCACACACAGCATGATGGGAAAGCACCACTACACACCGATAGGGCCGATGGACAGACAGCAGTCACACAACAGCATGATTAAAGCACCACTACACCACTGCATGGGGCTGGATGAAAGACAGCAGTCACACACAGCATGATGTTAAAGCACCATACACCACTGGATAGGGCTGATGGAAAGAACAGCAGTCACACACAGTATGATGTTAAAGCACCACTACACCACTGCATAGGGCTGATGGAAAGACAGCAGTCACACACAGCATGATGTTAAAGCACCACTACACCACTGCATAGGGCCGATGGAAAGACAGCAGTCACACACAGCAGATGATGTTAAAAACACCACTACACCACTGCATAGGTCTGATGGAAAGACAGCAGTCAACACACACAGCATGATGTTTAAAGCACCACTACAACCACTACATAGGGCCGATGGAAGACAGCAGTCACACACAGCATGATGTTAAAGCACCACTACACCACTGCATAGGGCTGATGGAAAGACAGCAGTCACACACAGCATGATGTTAAAACACCAACTACACCACTGCATTAGGGCTGATGGAAAGACAGCAGTCACACACAGCATGATGTTAAAGCACCACTACACACTGCATAGGGCCGATGGAAAGACAGCAGTCACACACAGCATGATGCTAAAGACCACTGCACCACTGTATAGGGCCGATGGAAAGACAGCAGCACACACAGCATGATGTTAAAGCAACCACTAACACTGCACAGGGCTGATGGAAAGGACAGCAGTCACACACAGCATGATGCTAAGGACCACTACACACTGATAAGGCCGATGGAAAGACAGCAGTCACACACAGCATGATGTTAAAGCACCACTACACCACTGTATAGGGCCGATGGAAAGACAGCAGTCACACACAGCATGATGTTTAAAGCACCACTACACCACTGCACAGGGCTGATGGAAAGACAGCAGTCCACACAGCAATGATGCTAAAGGACCACTACACCACTGTATAGGGCTGATGGAAAGACAGCAGTCACACACAGCATGATGTTAAAGCACCACTACACCACTGCACAGGGCTGATGGAAAGACAGCAGTCACACACAGCATGATGTTAAAGCACACTAACACACTGCACAGGGCTGATGGAAAGACAGCAGTCACACACAGCATGATGCTAAAGACCACTACAACCACTGGATAGGGCCGATGGAAAGACAGCAGTCACAACAGAATGATGCTTAGGATAAGCAGTCCATAAACTCTGTAGGTCCCAATCATAAGAATACAAAAACACAACTATAAGCATTTCCCAATTGAAATGTACAACTATTATTCCCATTGCAAAAATAAATGAATGTTCAGCCCACAAAGTAACCGTGACCTAACGTTTGAAGTGGAACTGACAGCGTTTTAACTACTTTGCAGATATGAAACAGGCAATCATAATATCAGTCAAAAATATCAAATTCCCAGTTTTCTGCTACAAAACCATCTTCATAAGAGGTTTTAAAATAGGTTTATTTTTTGCTTCAACGTTCCATGACGTACACTAAGGCATTGTTGGAAGAATAGATGGATGCAGATCAATGCATATAATATAATTCACCTATACATTCTTGGTAGTCCAAAATTTTACTATCAGGTTGTAAATCACAGCTGGACTGGTATATTGTTTGATGCACTGTTTCAGTTTCAATGACTGAATATTCGGAACAAAAACTGACAAACGTAACTGAGGCTGGGAATGTCATTACAATCAAACTATCAAGGCAATGATCACAAGTCAGTCTAACGTGGGTAATAGGCTATTGTATCTATTCATGTAGCAAGCTAAAAACACGGATCCTTATGTTAACTAGAGAGCTAGCTGCTAGGAGGACGTCATGTCTTTGGAGGAGTGGGAGAGTGACTG
>NC_036844.1:11591182-11598644 GCF_002910315.2 Salvelinus sp. IW2-2015 | reverse complement strand
CTTTGCGTGGGGAAAGTGCTAGGGGCCCATATCAAGTCTCATAGGTCTTGCTTTGACTGGATAACCAGCCCTATATGTTTGATTATCTTGTCCACTGAAAATATGGCGGGCGAAAACTCATCACATTTTAGATGTGGATGAATTCCACCAGTGGATACCATGTTACTTCAGAAGTTATAATCATTAGAATGAATTATCAACAGTAGGAATTAGTGGTGCGAGCAGGAACAATTGACGGGGCCTGGAATGAAAAATGATATATACTTGACTCTGTAAAGAATTTAATCTTTCAGATAAACCAAACACAGTACAGTTCACATACAAAACTACAATATATACTCTAAGTGAATGGATCCCCCAGGGGGGCGGGACGGGGATGGGAAGGGTTTTCCTGGTAGCACCAGTGTTTTATTTTTATATTTAGGGGGGGTACTGGGGGGTGACTGGGCCCCAACATTGGATAGTTTTTTTTCTTTCCTTTCATACTGAATGTTATTTACTTCTAAAAACTCTAGTATTGTCTTTTACCTGTTATCTTTTCTTTGAGTGGCAGCCTCCGAGTACATGTTTATAAAAAACGTATAGATTGATGGGATTAAATCTGGTTAACCTGTATCCGCCCCCAACAAACAATGTAAAAATAAACAAAATAAAAAAATATATATATATACTAATAACAACACACAATAATGTTACAAGGGGGCATCACCCCTGTAAGCTTCTCTCGAAGGCATCCAGCTAGGGTTGTGCCGCGAGGCCCACCAGATTCGGAAAGCCCCAATGCAACTCACATCCATTACATAGAATTAAAGACTAGAACACCCCCTAGTCACGTCCTGACCTAAACACCATAAAGAACCCTAGGGCTCTCTATGGTCAGGGCGTGACAGTTACTACATATTTTCCATATGTCTTATTTTCATAGTTATGATGTCTTCACTATTATTCCACAATGTAAAAATGTAAAAATTAGAAAAACTCTGGAATGAGTAGCTGTGTGCAAAATGTTGACTGTATTGTAGGTCCTGTGATGTCAGGAAGCTTGGCCCAGGGATGTGGCCCCAGTGATTGTCCCCAGTGGTGCACCTACAGTACGTTGTAATCTTTCATTCATAGGCTAGGTTGTAGCAACCTCATGATGGGTATAGGGAAAATTAAAATATCACATAGTAGCCTAACCTATCGACGTTACAATGAACTGGGTGAATGGAATATGAATGAAAGTCATCCAATTATGCTGTAATAGAAATAAGACTTGTCCTCCCTCATCATAAAAACGACACTGGACCACCACTGGTAGACATGGATGGGCCTGGTGGGTCATAGGCCCACACCCTGGGAGCCAGGCCATGACAGGCTCACCAATCAGAGTGATGTGATTTAGGCATTGTTGTGGACTTAGAACATCAACAAACAAACAAAAATCTATAACAAAAACTGTGATTTTGAGAGTGAAAATCTGAATAATCTATAGGAAAATATAGGATTTTTCACACAGGGGTGCCTTTCCTAAACTGGTGGACCATTTGGGAGTATACCCACTTCTCAGGCACCCCTACACCACTGTATAGGCTGATGGAAAGACAGCAGTCACACACAGCAGATGTTAAAGCATCACTACACACACATGATAAGGAGGCCGATGGAAAGACAGCAGTCACACACAGCAATGATGTTAAAGCATCACTACACCACTGTATAGGGCTGATGGAAAGACAGCAGTCACACACAAAGCATGATGTATAAAGCATCACTACACCACTGTATAGGGCCGATGGAAGACAGCAGTCACACACAGCATGATGTTAAAGCACCACTGCATAGGGCCGATGGAAGACAGCAGTCACACACACATGATGGGAAAGCACCACTCAACACACTGTAAGGGCCGATGGAAAGACAGCAGTCACACACAGCATGATGTTAAAGCACCATACACCACTGCATAGGGCTATGGAAAGACAGCAGTCACACACAGCATGATGTTAAAACACCACTACACCATGGATAGGGCTGATGGAAAGACAGCAGTACAACACAGTATGATGTTAAAGCACCACTCACCACTGCATAGGGCTGATGGAAAGACAGCAGTCACACACAGCATGATGTTAAAGCACCACTACAACCACTGCATAGGGCCGATGGAAAGACAGCAGTCACACACAGCATGATGTTAAAACACCCACTCACCACTTGCATGAGGCTGATGAAAAGAGCAGTCACACACCAGCATGATGTTAAAGCACCACTACACCACTACATAGGGCCGATGGAAAGACAGCAGTCACACACAGCATGATGTTAAAGCACCACTACACCACGGCATAGGGCTGATGAAAGACAGCAGTCACACACAGCATGATGTGTAAAGCACCACTACACCACTGTATAGGGCTGATGGAAAGACAGCTGTCACACACAGCTGTTAAAGCATCACACATAGGGCCGATGGAAAGACAGCAGTCACACACAGCATGATGTTAAACAACCCACTACACCACTGCATAGGGCTGATGGAAAGACAGCAGTCACACACAGCATGATTTTAAAGCATCACTACACACACTGTATAGAGGCCGATGGAAAGACAGCAGCGTCACACACAGCATGATGTTAAAGCACCACTGCATAGCCGATGGAAAGACAGCAGTCACACACAGCATGATGTTAAAAACACCACTGCATTGGCCGATGGAAAGACAGCAGTCATCAGATCACACAGCATGATGTGAAAGCACCACTACACCACCTGCATAGGGCTGATGGAAAGACAGCAGTCCACAACAGCATGATGTTAAGCACCACTACACCACTGCATAGGGCTGATGGAAAGCACAGTAGTCACACACAGATGATGTTAAGCACCACTCACACACTGGATAGGGCTGATGGAGAGCAGCAGTCACACAACAGATGATGTTAAAGCACCACTACACCACTGCATAGGCTGATGGGAAAGACAGCAGTCACACACAGCATGATGTTTAAAGACACCACTACACCACTGCATAGGCCGTATGGAAAGACAGCAGTCACACACAGGCATGATGTTAAAACACCATACACCACTTGCAATGGCGGATGGAAAGACAGCAGTCACACACAGCATGATGTTAAAGCACCACTACAACCACTACATAGGGCATGGAAGACAGCAGTCACACACAGCATATGTTAAAGCACCACTACACCACTGCATAGGGCTGATGGAAAGACAGCAAGTCACACACAGCATGATGTTTAACACCACTACACCACTGCATAGGGCTGATGGAAAGACAGCAGTCACACCACAGCATGATGTTAAAGCACCACTACACCACTGCATTAGGGCCGATGGAAAGACAGCAGTCACACACAGCATGATGCTAAAGACACTGCACCACTGTTAGGGCCGATGGAAAGACAGCAGTCACACACAGCATGTAGTTAAAGCACTACCATCACTGCGACAGAGGTGATGGAAAGACAGCAGTCACACAGCATGAATGCTAAGGACCACTTACACCACTGGATAAGGCCGATGGGAGGAGACAGCAGTCACACACAAGGATGATGAGTTTAAAAAAGCCACCAAAAACCACGTTACACATCTGCTGAGCATGTAAATATAGCGGCTCCGAATGGAGATATGCATGCAGTCACGAGACACGCAGCATGAATCTTTAGAGTCAACCAATACACCACTCGCAAAGGCGCCTTGTGTGGGCAGGCATGATGGGAAAGACAGCATCATCCACTACGAGCTGATAGTGTTGATGCTAAAGGTGACCACTATCCACCACTGAGCTTATAGGGCTGATGGAAAGACCCGCTCAGTCGCACATCAGCATGATGTTAAATATGCACCACTACCCAGCTGCACGAGGGCGTGATGATGGAAAGACAGCAGTCACACACAGCATGATGTTAAAGCACCACTACACCACTGCACAGGGCTGATGGAAAGACAGCAGTCACACACAGCATGATGCTAAAGGACCACTACACCACTGGATAGGGCCGATGGAAAGACAGCAGTCACACACAGAATGATGCTTTAGGATAAGCAGTCCATAAACTCTGTAGGTCCCAATCATAAGAATACAAAAACACAACTATTAAGCATTTCCCAATTGAAATGTACAACTATTACTTCCCATTGCAAAAAATAAATGAATGTTCAGCCCACAAAGTAACCGGTGACCTAACGTTTGAAGTGGAACTGACAGCGTTTTAACTACTTTGCAGATATGAAACAGGCAATCATAATATCAGTCAAAAATATCAAATTCCCAGTTTCTGCTACAAAACCATCTTCATAAGAGGTTTTAAAAATAGGTTATATTTGCTTCAACGTTCCATGACGTACACTAAGGCATTGTTGGAAGAATAGATGGATGCAGATCAATGCATGATTAATATAATTCACCTATACATTTCTTGGTAGTCCAAAAATTTTACTATCAGGTTGTAAATCACAGCTGGACTGGTATATTGTTTGATGCACTGTTTCAGTTTCAATGACTGAATATTCGGAACAAAAACTGACAAACGTAACTGAGGCTGGGAATGTCATTACAATCAAACTATCAAAGGCAATGATCACAAGTCAGTCATAACGTGGGTAATAGGCTATTGTATCTATTCATGTAGCAAGCTAAAAACACGGATCCTTATGTTAACTAGAGAGCTAGCTGCTAGGAGGACGTCATGTCTTTGGAGGAGTGGGAGAGTGACTGACTTTTTCCCCTCATAACGTTTTTCGGTGGCTATACTGTACACAGCTAGAGATGCAGGTGACAGTTGGTTAACTAGCAAGAACTTGAACGACTGTTATCCAGTTAGCATATCTCTTGCATTTGCAAATTCACTCAAGCTATCTACTCCGATTTCAGAGCACTCTCATCTGAGTGTGCCAGAGTGCAGAACAACTGATGAATTTACCAACGCGCAACACCTGCTGAATATGACCGGGGTTAGTAAATGTAGACAAAAAAACGCTCTAGCTAACATGAAAACAGCCTAATCTGCTCTGCTAGGGCGAAAAAAAATGGTCAGAGTGAGGTGTTCTCTCATTTGTGTCTTTAGCCACTTAGCTTTAGTGCTTGGTTGGAACAAGCATGTATTGGCAGACAAGCTGCAGAAGGACGAGGAGGCTACAGTCATCAGTGCTATTTAGACGGCCAACTAGCTGAAAAAGTTTGAGGGGGTTTACCTCATGTTATTTCGTTAGATTTGAGCTCATCTTGCTCTGGCTAGGATTAGTTGTTGATCTTGTTATTGTTGATGTGTATAACTGAGGGAGAGAGAGCCTCATAGTTGTTTGATCAATAGGACTGCAGAGTGTAAAGTGTCAATGAACCGATTTTAATAAGATCTAATGTTGCTACAAGGCTGTCAGTTCCATTTTAAATGGAACAATGTTTCACACACATAAGTTATTCTCAGAGAGATGGCGAACAACAGCAAGTGCGCTGCAATAAACAAGGCACAGTTCCGCTCACCAGATGATGTTTTTTTTAAACTTAACTTCTTGTTGCAAGTTATTCTTGAAAAGATAGAAGCTAACAAATTAGCAACAACGTCCTCTTTAATAACACATGCTGCAGCTGCTGCAAACTAGCCAATAACTGAAGCTAGCTCGCTAGACCTTGGGGAAACTACTGCTCGCTAGACCTTGGGGAAACTACTGCTCGCTAGACCTTGGGGAAACTACTGCTCGCTAGACCTTGGGGAAACTACTGCTCGCTAGACCTTGGGGAAACTACTGCTCGCTATTGCGCAGTGACCGCTTATATTCTGAGCTCTTATTATGATGGTTACGTGACTCAATTCTGATCACGGTCTTGAATTGGACTCAGTCTCGGACCCATTGTTCCCTTCCCGGTCTCGGTCTTGACTCGGTATCGTGCCCCCCCCCCCCCCTGAAAATAATCCTGCAGAAACAGGAAATGTGATTTATTATGTGGATTAGAGTTAACATACATTTTTGTAGGGGTTAATGAATGGACATTTTTGGTAAATGGAAATTACAAATGTCCGAAGACTTTTTAAACCTCAAATACACTGCAAGTCAAAAATGGCCTGAATTGCAAGACATTTTTCCTGCAATAGGGTGATCAAATTAACATCATACATCTGTATATTGATACACACTACATTCACACTATACTGATGCATACAGTCACACCAATAAACACTACTACAGTTCCACTATTGATACACAGTACATAGATTTAGGATCTTAATTTGATCACCCTGTAGCAGGAGAACTTTAAAACAGGAAATGTGAAACGTGTCGTTTATTTGAGGTTTGAAAAGGCTTCTGAAGTTTGTAATTTCCACTTGGAAATTTCAGTCTTGATTTTGCCTTACGAAAAATGTATCCATCCCTACAAAAATGTACATGAATTATAATTCATATAACAATTCACGTTTCCTGTGGCTGCAGGATTATTTTCCTGTTGTTGAAAACTGGCTCAAATTAAGATCCTTCATGTGTACATACATACTACAGTCACACTGATAAACACTACTTTATTAGCACTATTGATACACACTACTTTCCAGAGAGAGAGAGAGGGAGAAAGAGAGAGGGGGGGGAGAGAGAGAGAGAGACAGAGAGAGAGAGAGAGAGGGAGAAAGAGAGGGGGGGGGGAGACAGAGAGACAGAGAGACAGACAGAGAGAGAGGGAGAGAGAGAGAGAGAGAGAGACAGAGACAGAGACAGAGACAGAGACAGAGACAGAGACAGAGACAGAGACAGAGACAGAGACAGCGAGACAGAGAGAGAGACACACTACACTCACAGTGCAATTACAAGAGGTATTGCAAGAAGCTTGCATCTCAGGACTGATAAGAAGAATGTGTTGTATACAGAAGTATTGTTGTACCGGTAATATATGCATATATAGAATATACTGTAATAACACTGTTTCAACACGTTTACACTGCATTATAAGGGATAGTGATTGGGATGTTTGGTCTGAGACTTTACTGTAAGAGCAGACTAAGGAGAATGCATGAACCCATTCAGGCCTCTGTCACTCCAATTTGTCACATGAGCATCACTGTAATTGCTGTGTATCCATCATCGTAGGTTAATTATCCAACCCTGACCTACCATACACACATACAACACACACACACACACACACCACACACAACAACAACACACCACTCACACTTTGAATGACTCTGTTCTCTAGAATGTCGGTGATACAAAATGCCAAATATTACACCGTCTAATTATTAAAATATCTCTCAGAGAGACGAGAGAGAGAGAGAATCAAAGACTGTCTGTCCTCTGTCTTTCCTCTCTCTCTCTCTTCTTCTGCTCTCTTCTCTGCTTCTTCTCACAGTACTCTCCTCTGTTCGACTTCTCTCCGTCCGCTCCTGCTCTACTCTTCGATCCAATCTCCTACTCTTATCTCACTCTCCTCTCTCTCTCTCATAATCTCCTCTCTCTCATCTCTTC
>NC_036844.1:11564938-11591157 GCF_002910315.2 Salvelinus sp. IW2-2015 | reverse complement strand
TCTCTCTCTCTCTCTCTCTCTCTCTCTCTCTCTCTCTCTATGACCCCGGCAGTGCTCCGTTCGTTTGCTCTTATGGATAGATAATGGGCACAAAATCGAATCTCTTCATTTTCATGTGACATAATGAAGACATTCTCAAACGATGACGGATGGCGGGAGCTACGAGGTGTCAGTCAGTCTCGTCAGACTGGACCAAACGCGGTCAGAGCCAGCCTCTCCACCACTTAGACTGAAATTAATAAAACCTTCAGACCAAATTCATCGTCATGCACCATCTGAAACAACAATCACCAGCCAAGATACTCTCCTGCAGAGTCTGTCTGTCAACCCGTATTATAGCTCCCCTCCATTATAACCATGCTTTCCCCATTTCCAGACATATGCAGTGGCGTTGTATAGTCACACCATGCGTAGAAAAGAGTACAAGGCAAAGATCAATCCCCTGTGGCTGTAGGGTCTTCAAGTAGACTTGGACGCTCTTCCCTGTCTGTTTGAAACAGTGCTCCAACCCAAGTTGCCCATTGGTTGTGATAATATTTGTAGTTATTTGTACACGCTGTGCATAGTATAACAACACTAGTAATATATGTATTTTTGGTGACCAGAGTTGCGTTTGCTGTTGTATTCTCAGTTATGCTGGTCTATTTTTGAGGGAATGGAAGTGGTTGTCAATGTTGCATTACAAATGTTGGACATACTGGTGTGCTTGTTGAAATATTGGATATAGCAGTTGTCATGATATCTGTCGACTTTTCAAAACGAATAGGTAGGTAAAATGAGGGTGGAACAATTGAGTCTGGAAATATATTCATAAACACGTAATGTATACCAATACAGAAACACACACACACTCAGGAAGCATTCAAACACATTCTCTCACACTTTTTATGACACACACTCATAAACACCCCTGCACACACACACACACACACAAACACACACATAAACACACACACACACACTGAGAGAAAATGTATAATCCTGGATAGAGAGAGCCATATGCACCCTCGGATGGTTTATTGACTGATTTAATTTATTTGTGTGAAATAAATCGGAGGTAAACATTGGCTTGCTCCCACATTTTCAATGACACACTCACTGCACAGAATTCTGGGAGAAATGATCCCACCAACAGCAGGGTCACTGATTGGCTCTAGCTTCTGTGTGTGACAAATTACCCAATGAGAAATGGGTTACCCATTTCCACAAAGTAATTAACCTGGGTGATAGTGAAACAAATTATTACATTTATGTAATATTATTTCACGTCCGTTGCCAGGACTGGCAAAATCTTTATCCATGTGCAAATATCCCCGACTCCCCTGATTGTCTTGTGATGCTCGGTGAGTATTAACACATCCAGATGTCAACACACACACACACACACACACACACACACACACCACACACTACACACACACACACACACAACACCACCCACCCACAACACACACAAACACACACACACACACACACACACACCACACGAGCACAACCACACACACACTACACCACAACTGGTATTCGCTCAGACTTGGTGCCAGTTGTTGCACTTTTTTGCTTTACTGCTATTATTATTTATTCTAGTTTGTATGGAGGAAAGTGCATCCAGAGATCAACATCGTACTCACATTGTGTGCTAACAGTTGTTAGAGTCCAAGTAAAGAACAGGCAAGCTGAGGCACCCGAACAGGGTAGATCTTTGAATGGGTAGCCTAGTCAAGAAAGCAACTGGGTTTTTATTAATACATAAAAACTATCTTCTGGTTTGCCACCCCAGACGACTGATATACGCAGTTTGCTATTGGATTATTGGATGATGATTGATTGAGAGGAATGGGAATAGAGGAAAGGATGATGTTGATGAGGAGTGGAGGATGATTTAAGATGATACTATTTGGCAGTGGGGGATGGAAATACAATAGTGGATCTTTACCAAGGCTCGCGTCTTCAAATCCACTCGTGAGATGAAGTAATGCAGGACCTTCCGCGAAACTTCTGCGATATGATTGAAGTCCAGCCCCAAAGCCTCTCATATGGAGACATCAACACTGCGCAAATTGTGTTGAATCAACGGAATTGTTTCCATCGTTCAAAAAAAAAACGTACGTTGAATCAATCAGCCGTTATCAAGTTGGAAACCTAATTGGATTTGAATAAAAAGTCATAAATGTAAGGGTATTTTCGATTTTTTTTTACCCAACTTTCGACCTAAATCCAATGGACACTGGACGTCTGTGCCCCAGTGTATCTGTACGTATATTGCTTTCTCTTGATAGTCCCATGGCCCTCCCCAAGGATCCAACCCATAGACCAACAGTTTTTAATAACTGGTCATAAACGAACAGTACACCAACCTCGAATCGTATGGCTCCAAAGGACACACACACCATTCATCTTACACACACACACACACGACAGCACACACAAACACACACACGATCACCACACACACACACACACACACACACACACACACACACACACAAACAAACACAGGGGATAAAATAGGTGTAGAGTTGAGTAGCTCGCTCCCCTATTTGATGTCCTGCTAGTGGCGGTGTAAATGATGCAGCTGTACACAACGTGTTAGTGCTTGTCGCCGTTTTGTTGGGGAGATTATCCGTATGGACGTGCGTTGATGCAGGCGAGATTGCTCCAAGTCTGGGCTTGATGAATGAATCCGTGATATACATTGACATGACAAAACAAAATATAGGCCTGTACAATCAACGTTAACAGCGTTGTAGTAGGCTATCAATCAACTCTAAGGTCAAACCCGTCAACGGGGCGAGACGGGAAGAGACGCGAGGGCTCGTGGCTGGGTCGCATTTACGTGACATATTTGGTTGGATAGGATGTCATTCGATTCTGCAAAAACCCTTGTTGTTTTGAAAGAGGTGCGCTACTAAACACGTATTTATGTTATAGAAATTGATTTTGCATCTACAAATACAAAGATATAAATTCTCCATTGCTTTGATCTTACATATCCATAACACACCCACATCTTTGTCCACTCGTTTTGCTTGAGTCTGGGGGTGGAATTCCATCAGTAGCCTACATTGATGAAATATCAGTAGCAATACATATTGGACGGATATACTTTAATTACAGCTCGTTGTTAGATAGAGTTTGATGTTTTGATAATCGGTTTTCCTGCTTATTACACCGTATATCACTGGAGACCGGGGACTGCGCCTGCGTCCCGGTGATTCATTTCAGGGATGTCCAAATAAACATTAGGTCACACTATTTGATCGATTTCTACAGGCTGGACGCATGCGTCACGTTCAAGAAAAGGAGGTTGATTCGTGATGTGACATATTGAAAATGATTTTATTTGTTCATTTACAGTCAATTGATATAAACATGTCCATTAAACGAAATGGTTTGTTCAGTATAAGATCAAACATTTAAGAAATTCAGATTTGATAATAAGCACATACAATAATTTAGATTAGAACATATCACAAACTGACCAAATGGGAACGAACAAGTCAAGAATGCTTCCTCTACACAAAACATCCTATATAACAGATTATATTCAAGTCGATTTTCTTGTCTTATTTATGTGTTTCCGTAAATTTGCCTTGGCCAGCACATGCAGTCAAGTTCGTTTCCATGTTGCGTGATTCCTTTGAGATGATCACGTGTCTCCCTCTTTTCCGTTTTATTAATCTTTTGATGCTTTACACACACACAAAAAAACTTCCAAGTGTGATATCTGCACGTGCACGGCGCATGCCCGTGGCCCATCATCGTCGGTCGCATGCTGTGCAGCAGATGACAATAAAAATGAGCTTTCTTTTTTTTTTTTTTACAGTTTTTATACCCTCGACCATCGGCCTGTGGAAACTTAGAAACTCCAGTGGCAAATATCAGTGGTCTACTATTTTGTTAGAAAGGAAGGAAACGAAAACGAGGTGTTATATATATATAAAAAAGTATAAATAAATAAATAAATACATTGATAAGTAAATGAATAAATATAGCCTTTATAAATGTAAAATAAATAAAGTTGTCATCAATACATGCACATTATAAATTAATAAGATAAACATTACCCATTTATCCACCTTCAAATTGTTTGGTTTCAGTATTAGTTTTGCAACAAAACTGGGGAATAGGGCTGTTGTTTTCCTGTTGCTTTTTTTGCTTGGAGACATTCACATCCTTGTCCAGCTGTATTTGGCTGGATGGGTTCAACAACAAAACAAAAAAAGTATAGAAGAAGACGAAGTAAAAACCAAAAACGCGTAAAACGTGGCCGTTGGATTAGTCGTGGTTACTACTAAGTGAAACTCATGGATACTGTGTGCTCCAGCGCTTTGCGCCGCAGGGAGGCGATGCTCGTCCCTCTCCAGACGTCATTTTCTGGGGAGCTACACAGCTGGGGCGAGCCCGTCACGTTGGTGGGACCGGACAAGGAGGCCGAGACCATCCCAGGGAACGGGTTCTGGTAGAGGTGAGACTGGAGCCCGGATCCGTTCGACGACATGTTGGATAGCCCCATGGAGTTGGGCGGCGGACCGGACAGACTACACTGGGACAGGGACTGCGCCATGGCATGCTGGTGCTGACGACCCAGGGCTGGAGGGAGCTGCAGCTGAGAGACGCCTGGCATCCCTGCCGTAGCCCATCGTGTGTCGTTGGCGTGGAAGGAGCATAGGCTGTCGCCCATGGCCGCGGCGGCGGCAGCGGCAGAGTTGAACTGGCTGTGCAGGCCGTGGTGGGTGGGCAGCAGCGTCCCCGGGTTGCGAAAAACGTTGGTGGTCTTCTTGCGCTTCTTCCACTTGGCACGTCGGTTCTGGAACCAAACCTGGAGTGGAGAGAGAGAGGGAGAGAGCGAGAGATGGGTTAGCATGTGGCTACAGTGTCATCAGTTTGAGACACAATGAATAGGCCTACTGTACATTCTGTATATGCTCACTTTTACTCACGGGAAAGCGTTTTAGGTTCTTAAGCAGGTAGCACATAACTCAGATATTGCCATTACAAATCTTCTTTCTATCAGGGGAAATCCCTGGATAACACTATACATGATATAACTGATTAAATGATATGCCATAAACGAAGGTTTTGATAGCTTCTATGTCATTACGCCAAATCCATTTCAGCAAATCGTATGTGGCATGCCGACATTAGTGCATAACCGAAACACCTCTAGGTATCATAAAATAAAAATGGCTACGTCAGAAAACACAAATTCATTTCCATGAAGCCTAAACCAATACGCCTATGGGGGAGGTGGTCATCTCAGCTGAAAATATGTTATTGCAACTATTATTATAGACCATTATTTTGTTATGAATTTAAAATATCCGAAACCAGTTTATTATTTTAAGGATTAGTAGCTCTATTAATTTGATATATCAACACATATTCTGCTTTAACCAATTTGATGCATAACATGGATATAAACACTGACTATTGGCCTACACAAAACAACAATAATATCAGTATTTCGGAAGTAAATGCGTTATAAAGGCGTTATAAATGGATCACCAGTGTTTATTCCGCGGGTCCTTGGGAGAGACTTTCTAGGCCTATATAGATCTCATATATGACTATAGTAACCCGGCTATCCGCGATGATTAATGTGAAGATTTGGTTGAGAAACTGAGCCGTTGTATTAAGAGGCCAATCTCTCCCCCAGAGTAGCCAGCCGTGAAATCCAGCCTCAAATGCATTACACTTCAAATAAATAAAAAATGCTATTTCTCATTCCGTTTAAAAGACAGAGTACACTTTCAGCGAGTCCGCCATTAAGACGTGGAACTCTGACAGGTCCATTCCGCAGGAGAACCGCACGAGCTGCATGTGCCTCCTCATTCGAAACATCCCAGATCTATTTTTACACGCTGGTTTAGAAGTATTATTATCATTGGTGATGGGCTTTATAAAGGGATCATCATTTCGCTAATTCTTACTTTATGTAAATCAACTATTCAAAACCGAATTGATCCGTGCAATAATGATGATTACCACGGTTATTGTTTCACATGTGAACGACTCGTCTGTATTTTTCATTGCTGGGTAATAAGCTCCCATTGTAATAAATAATTCTGAAATTGGTGGATAATAATGGATTTGGTTTTATTGCACTATCGCCCTGAGAATGGCTACTTGGTAATGAACGACAATGCATCAGACAATGACCAAAGACAACTGCAATGTCGCGCTGTTCTTGAATTCATCTTGTGTGCTATTTTGGCGAGCTATGGAATGTAACGGGAAATAAAATAAAGTAATTACATTTTAATTGAGTTTAATTGTGAGGGTATAATAAAGCAAGATCATTTCATTTTCATCTCGCATGAGAACGCATGAATATGCCAATTCCAATAGGAAAATGACACGAAACGTTATTAGATTTTAAGAACCAATTTTGTTCCCAAATAAAGTGCCTCTTGATTTTATCTGGCCAATTCCGAGTTTTAAGTGGCTTATTCCATAGGTAGTAGGCCTACATGTTTTTTTTACTATGCGTAATATCTTAAATTAAGTCACTTTTTGCCATGTAAAATGCAATATCTATTTTGATACAATGAGTAGGGCATACATGAAAAAATACACTCATATTTATACAAAAATATAGCCTACATACAATTCTTATTTTCGTGAATAACTTTTCATTTATTTTCATGAATTATAGGCAAATACTTAGGCCTACATTGGATGTCCTTAATTTTTCCACATGTAACCCACAATCTGTGATTGCCAGATATTATGAATAGGCCTACGTACCCTCATGAAATGTAAATTATATCCAAATCAATTTATTAATGCAACTTTGATAATAGGCTAGTTAAAAGCTGTTTTAATTAATATTTTTATTTCCCTCCGTTTGTTTCTGGAAAATGTTATCTCTTAAAATCGTAGATTTCTAATTTCTGTCTTGAACAACATATTTTTGGGACAAATGTATTGTATGAATCAAACAAATGCATCTGGGTTCACGCGAATCGACCTGGCGCGTTCGTTTCAGCACCATGGACAGCTCGCGCGCCCAAAGCAGTTTTGTCAGCGAGGGATTTTACCTTCTAGTCTATTTTGCATTTTCTAATACTTTGAACAGAAGCAAAACCCTCACAAAATACAATCGTGGATCAGATGTATGATATTATTATTTTTGATACAAGGAAATTTAAAAAAAATGGTTGCCTCAAGGAAGATGAAAAAACACAAGGCGTGGCTAATTATTCTTCCGCTGTCGTTTTGGTTCGATGGGAATAAAAAGGCAAATATTTTAGATTATTATACATTTCTATTGAGCTATTTCTCACACAGTATCAAGGTATATATTATTGTACTTCCTTCTATAGGCTACACTTTATATTCTTTAGATGCGGGCTACTTATGTTATATTGGCACTTATGTGAGAACAGCTGTGAGTTGGATATTTTCCTCATGTTAATTTAGACTATAATGTA
Source organism: Salvelinus sp. IW2-2015 (assembly GCF_002910315.2). Classification (NCBI taxonomy): domain Eukaryota; kingdom Metazoa; phylum Chordata; class Actinopteri; order Salmoniformes; family Salmonidae; genus Salvelinus; species Salvelinus sp. IW2-2015. Next base: position 11,583,721 of record NC_036844.1, on the reverse strand, counting down.
GGTTTACTTTGCAATTAGCCGTTGTGCCTAGCTACAAAGATCAAGTATTGTTATTTTGTAGGTTCTACATGAAGTGAAATAGTAATAGCCATTGACTATTAATATTTAGGCCTACGTTCTCTTGTTTGGTTAAAAGGGCCAATACATACGCCTACACATTTCATTACATATTTGTATGCAGTATTAGTACACTACTCTTACAGCTGTATTATTCTTGCTTCTAAATCATTTTCTATGAGACACACATTTCCCAACCCGTATCACAAACAAACCTGCACGCGAGATTCCGTTACCTGCACGCGAGATTCCGTTAGGCCGATCCGTAGGGCCAGTTCCTCCCTCATGAAGATGTCTGGGTAGTGCGTTTTGGCGAAGCTGCGCTCCAGTTCGTTAAGTTGGGCCGGGGTGAACCGGGTCCGGTGTCGCTTCTGTTTCTGACTCTGACTCTGACTTCCTCCGGATTGGCTGGAGTTATTCTGCTGCTGCTTGTCCTGTTGCTCTTTACTGTTGACCTGCATGCCGGAAGGGTTGGATCCTCCGTTGTTGATATCGTCTCCAGGGAGCATGGTAGCCCCCTCCACGGTGTCTGGCCCCGGGGCTAGCTCGCCGGAGTGGCCGGGGTCAGATCCCACTCCACCGCCTAGTCTGCACTTTAGAGCCTCCCTATGACCCAGTAGCTCCGCCGCGGCATCCTTCATCCCTGGATAGACACAACACCCGGTCAGAATTTAAAGGCAATGTCACAATTATTTTGTATAATGCAATAGCCTACCCTGTGTTAAAGGGAAAAATATATCATTTATAAGATATTTCCTGAAAATACATTGTTTAGTTAGGCTTATTGCAAGTGACACTTTTACGAATCTGTCAAAGTCTGGCAATAGAGGAATACAGGCTATAGTTTGCCAATGCATGCAAAGAGTTAGTTGAACATTTTGTTATTTTACCAAATGATATTTTCTAAAAACATGGTGAAAACATCGAAGTGGACATTGTAGTATGGATAAAACCAGAGACTAAATGCCATTCAAACAAGCACACAACTAGCATACACCGAATAATCGACTCCTTAATTCCATTCCATCACGTCAATAATTTAGAAAACGGTTCAATCAAATTACGCAGTAATATAATAATAATAATAATGACTTTTCCATTGAATTAGCTCACTTAAATGACATTAAGATAAAATAAGAAACAAATTGTCAATTCTCTCTGCTTGATTTAGATTAGAAGTGCCTCCAGCTTACAGTAGAGTTGAAGACCGGAGTTTGGCGATGATAACTCACCGAGGCGAGCATCCAGGAGGTCGGCGTGCGATAGCATTGCGCACCGCTCCAGGGCGAAATGCTATTCCAAAAAAAATCTCTATGACTTTAACCTATTTAAAAAATATATATAGCCTAAATGAAAGCAAATTCGGTTTGTGGTTAAAAAAGAAGGTTCCTTGCATTATAATGTCCTTTAGAGAAACGGGGAGGCGCCTAACAACCGAATGAACCCATGAGCTTCTTCAAAGGAAAGCCAATCAGATTTGAAGCTCGAGATATGTCAGCCACCTCGAGAACCCTGAGCAGCCAGCCACGCCAATTCCCAAATCCAGCAACATTCACAAGTTCATTTCTTCTAATTTCTGTAATTGGCTTTGATTTCAACTCCAAATTATATCCAATAAAATCACATGATTTAATATTGAGAAGCTGGATCAGTGCACTATTTGTTTAATTGTGCGTGCTGTTTCTGCCTTCCTCTATAGTATATGGGCCAGGTTTGAACAACGACCGATTTAGCCGCGTTAACAGCCTCTGTGGCTACATAAACATCGTTTCTGGCGTGTGAATGACACAACATATTTCCTACACAAACAAATGCCTCAAATTAGATAAAGCATACATAGCCCGAGTATGAAAGCATTGAGTGTGCATTTTACACTACATATTATAACCAATTTAAGGTCAGGTTTATGACATGTGAGTCTGATGAAGTGGGTCAATGGTTTTTGTTTTAATAGCACGGCCCTTCCTCCGTTTTTATTTTATTGTAAACGGCCGTGGATATTTTTAGTTTCACCAGACATTTTCGACTTCTTATATCCAATGTGTCCTAGTCAGTCCTGCCTATTGGACACGAAGTGAACCTCTGCTAATGCCTCTGATTCCTCAGTCAGCCAACAAAGTTTAGAATAGCGATATATTTCTAACCAGAGTCATTTTCCACATCATTAGGCTTTTATGTAATTAGTGCCAAATCTATAAGCTTTTTATTACGATTATTAGAGTAAAATCAGTATAAATTAGAGGTGATTTAGTACTGTTGAGGCTCGACTGTCACGCAGGGAGGGACTTATTGTAAATGATATGTGAGCAAATTAAGTGCATAATTCGGCGGAAAGTGGAAACTGAGCTGTGGCTGAACATGATCTGGGAATGTTTCCTTTTGATAGAGGAGTGAGCAGATCTCCGCGGAAGGCGTGGGTCGCAAACTGTCGCACTAGAACAGACGAACACAAAATCATGTTCTAAACACTTTGCAGTTGGCCAATTACTTTTCACGGTATTGATTTTTAATCTGCCCAAATTAAGCGTATTCATTTCAGTCAGACAAAGCAGGTATAAAAAGGTCTGTAATGCAGTCTGTAAATAAACCGCCATTATACCAATTAGCACTAGCTTCTTGTCACACACCACGTTTTCAAAATATATAAGGGACACAAAAGACTCCAACAGGCTCCACACAGATGTTGGAACGTTTTGTGAAAGCTAGTTCATTTGTTCTATAGTGAATGGTGCCTTTTTGGAAGTAACACAAAGGAAGCGTCCGAGCGTAAATTTGGGGCACTTTGGGGTCCTCTCACAGCCCATCCCGGGTTGAATTAGCTCGGCTCATCTTTTATCTAGTGGCAATCTGGTGTCACGACCGACCGGGGAGCACCAGACAATCTCGGACACACCGGGGTCACAGCAATCCCTTATGCGCCACGCAACCGCAGGGTAACTATCTACCGCTCGTCTTGAAAATTAGAAAAAGGAGAAGAGTGTGGATTAAATTTGGAAACAATTGTCTGTTCTTCTTCTTTTTCATATCTGTAATATCGCAAAATGTGGATTAAAGCGCCAGAGCAAAGAATGTGTGCGTTATTCAAGATGTCCGGGTTTGTGTTGTTCTTTCCCTATTTTTATTCGAAGAGCATATTCATTTTATTTGCCGTATACCTATTCAGCATCAATTATCGTAATAATATTATTTAATATGTTACCAGTTTACCTGTGTCAGTTTAGGCAGTCTTGGATTGTGCGCTGAAACCATAACGATAATTTAAAATCATTACTTTGTTTGGTGTTCGCCACTCCGTCAGAACTGCACCATTGCGTGTGATTGATTGCGCGCTTATTTTTACGACTTTTCGATAGCTCACGGCTTTTATGGCTGTACACAAAAGTGAATGAGTCATTTCCGTGCGCCATCTCATATTTAACCCGGGAAAACGCCAAGAGGCAGACGCAGTGGCATGTTGCTCCAAGAATGCATTAAACTGCACTTTTATTGATATCATGTAGGCTACAAAATACACATTTAGGCTATATGAAAATGTGTCTTTGTGTCGAAAGTGACCCTGTATTAAATTCCTTTCTACAGCGCTGCAAATGACCGACGTTGGACTTTTCATGGCGGATGAAGTTATTTTCCCCTAATAAATAGGTTTCAGATTGTTGACCAGAGACAAAGAAAGACAATAGCTAGGCTGAAAACACATTGGCTCCCTCTAATACAATTTATTCAGCTAGTTTACCTCGTACAATACCTATAGATTGAATCTCTGTAAACCAATACCTGCCCCCAGAACAAAGCACAGGGATTTCAAGCTTTATTTGCGAAACGTGGAGTAAAACAAAGCATTTTATCAAATTCATTTGTGGGAAGAAATGTAACCGTTTCCTGGTGCAACAAAAGGTCCTCTTTTCAGTAGGTTTACACCCGTGGAATGTTGCAAGTAGCCTCCACTGTATCACCATAGGCCTAACCCTTTCTGAATATAATAATATCCATATGCTAATAATAATAATAATCACAATAACAATAGCCTAATAATAAATAATAAAAACGGAACAAAATTAATAGTTTCTCTCCAATAGGCCTATATATGCTATTGTTTATTGTTAGCATGTTAGTACATTTTATAGAAAAAAATCACGAGTTACTCATACAGAAACATCTTTGTTTGAAAACATTGAAATCATAAAATCGAAAGCACATTATAGTACACAAGAAAAAAACGCTGTAAATATAATAGAATAATAATAATTGTCATTATTATTATTATTATTATCACTTTGTTTATTTTTTCGTATTAGGAACATCGATGTTATGAACACTTTTAGGCCTATTTCTCCAACGAAATTGTAACCTATAATTTACACAAAGTGTGTGTACGTGTGTGTGTATGTGTCAGATGAAGGTCCTCGTTTCACTGAATTGAAAAGGCTGTAATTAGGGTAAACAACGAGGAGCAAAGCAGAGTGGCTTCTCTCCTGGCTGAGATCCCCATAACAACATCAATCTTATCCAGCACAGAAATAAAAATAGACAAACAAACAAATTCGCCACCTGCAAGTTAATGCGGCGCATCTGAGTGGAAAGTAGACATTTTCACGCGCTCTGGAGATGAGGAGTGACTTTTAATAAAACCACAAGAAAAACAAATGTAATTCTATACGCAGTATTGGAGCTGGAGATTTCCAGTGCACCTCTCTCTTTTCAACAGGGGCCTTGGGCATTCGCTCGCGCATCGGGAGTTGCATGCTCGAGACACCGCGTGCTGCCTTTTGCCCGTCATCACCGCCTGCCCTTCATTCTCCCGCGTGCATTGTCGTCTCGGGCCACGGTGCAGAGAGATAACACGGAGGATGATTTTTGTTGACTCTTTTTCTTCTTCTCCTCCTCCTCTTCTTCTCCCAGATCTGGGGGTGAATCTAAGTCATCAGGCGTCTGTATTCACTCAATTAGAGAATTCTAAAGAGAAAATCGATCTTCCATCTGCAGAAATGCCAGTTTAACAAATTATATTCTTGTTTCGTGCAGGTGATTTGGTGACAGTCGGGGGATTAGAAGTAATAAGTTGTTGTGTTTGAGCTCTGGGGAGGAGAGAGGAGCGAGGAAATAGAGAGGCGCGGTGCGCGCAAGGGCTCCATCCATCAGGTGCGTCGCCTTGCCGCATCCTTCAGCAGGTTGACGTTTATTGTTATGAGTCTTGTCCTGGAGGCAGAACTGAGCGATTTCCCTTACATTCAAGAAAACAAAAATGTGCTTTTTGGTCTTGATTTAAGGTTACACTTTTAGAAAAAAAAGTTTCTGGATAGAACCAAAAAGGGTTATATTGCTTGCTTCACTTATGGCGCCCCTAAAGGTTTTATATAGAACCCTTCTGTATGGGGTTCTTCTTCACTGAACTAAAATTGGTTCCATATTAGAACCCTTGGGTTCCATATAGGGTTCTATATGGAACCAATTTCGGTTCTATATAGAACCTTAAAGGGTGTCATATATGAACAAAGCATAGAACCCTTGTTGGTCTTTCCAGAACCTTTTTTCTTGGAGTATAGGGTTAGGCATATACGGTTAGCAGGTTAGGGTAAAGGTTAGGGTTAGGTTTTTTTATGACTTTGTGGCTGTGCCAGGTAATGGCCACTCTGTAAGCTGCCTCCAGAACAAGACTCATGACAAAAAACGCTAACACGCGTCCTTCGCCCACATATCCAGGTAGCGCCCGCGGCCCGCCACCGCATCTCATGGTTCAATTAGCGCCGCTGCCCTATGCGAGGACTCGATTAGACCGTGAGTCATCCGAAAGAAATATAATTATGGTTCCAAATAAAATAATCAGCATTGAAGAGCGATTTCCTTAACGAGATGGATAGGCTGGATGTCACGGAGAGGCGCGCGTCTCATTAGGGCGATAATGAGACTTCGGGGCGATCCCGATAATTATCGAAATCTGTAAAATAAGGATCAAGCCAACCCTTAAATGTCTGCCCAGTCAGGTTTTTTGTCTTGTATTATTAGACTGGCATTCATGTGTCTTGGATGCCTTAACCTCGAAAGAGTCCGAACTTATTCGGAGAGAAATAATAGGCCATGAGATTTGTTTGAACATTTAATCAATTATATTATTCATATCCAATGTTATTAACAGGCTTAACTTGAGCACAACCTAATACATGTTTTGTCGGCTATAAAAACATATATAGCTTACATTGAACAACATCTTCAAGCATAGTTTACCTTTAGGATAATAGTATTTATATAATCCATAGGTGTTTCCTCTATCTGGTTGGCCTACATTTTATGGTCCAGTAAAAATAAACTATTTGGACAATTCCATAGTGGAACATAAAATCTATATATGTTAAGCCAAATAAAATATTTAATAATACATATTTTTAAAGTCTACACTTGTGGACCAAAATAAGAAGTGACTTGATGCCCAACAACTACCTTACTGGTAATTCGGCAAACAGTCTACGCCTATATGAAAAAACACCCCGCTTCGAGACAGCTACGACCGGAAGTGATTTTTTTTCGTAGCGTGTTAGATAGTACACAGCAAGTTAAGATAATTAACGTAGCAGGTTAAGATAATTTGATCAAGGTTAGGAAAATAAATAGCGAAAATGCTCTCCAAACCTGCTACGAAAATCAACTTCTGGTCGTAGCTGTATTGTAGTGGCTGAAAATAGTGTGTCCAAGTGTACCCCATGCTTATACAGTGGATGTGACAGGCTATGTCCAGTTGGTGATGGCAGTGCTGATGATGTCACTAGGCCGCATGGATGTTATTGACCAGCGGAGGTTGGTGTCCTGAAACAGGCATCATGACAAAACGGTCCGTGCCGTCTGGGATCCTTGGGCCATCCTTACACCATTGAAGATGAAATTGAACATGGTTTAGGGTTAAAATAACACATGGTTTAAAGTATGGGGCTAGGGTTTAGGGTAGGGACATCCCAAGGCTCCCAGATAGCACTAACCATGTCAAAAACAGTGCTAAATAACTCTCTCCATCCAACCCCACACAGACAATAGGATGGATGTTATATAATAACGGTTTAGCTAGCTCTCCTCTTGTTAGGTTCTTTGGTTCTTTAATTATGTTCACTGTTGACATCTTGCTTGTTATGAGAGAATACATACATACTACATATTGTATCAGTTATCATACAATCATATCTATGCTCAAATCAACAAATTGAGGAACACTTCTAAATCACTTGATGCAAGACGCTAAAGTACAATAGCTTGAATAGGAGATAAACAAGACAATTAGGCTTCATTTGCAGCTGTATGGTAGAAGCCAAGCAAACCCCCATGGTAAGAACAGAAAGAAGTGTTCATTTGATGCTTGTGTGAGAGTGTGCACTCCAGAGAAGAATGTCAAGATCAGGAGGATGTCAAGATCAGACGACACGTTGTTCTCAAACGGTAGAAATACATAAAAATAAAAAAAAAGAGCAAGAAAAAGAGTGCTGAACGATTCTGTTTGTCTATGATTCCAAACAAGCCCAAACGAACGGAATGGACATCTAAGCGACGCATTAGAGAGTGAGAACATCATCCTTCAAGCTTCACTGAATCCAATACGGTCCTAGCCTCTTTGTACTCCTCTGCTTCAGCCAAGTCCTCTTCCGTTTCCTGAAAAACACACACAGCACATACAGGATATCAATACTAACCCCATCACATACACACACAACATTAAAATGACTAACCCATCAAATAGCATAACACCAAATCTAACTTACAGTCCACAATCAACCCATAGTTAACCTAGCCATGAAAAGTCCACGGTCCATTCACGTGGCTATTCACCAAATGATCATACAAAACCTGTTTTTCTAACACGTCCCTTACATAGTGCATTTAAATAAAATGTACATTAACAATCTGCATACGTTGATTCCACAGTGTAACATTTCTAGTCAGTGCAGAAGAGTGTGTGTGTGTGGGTGGATGTGTGAGAGAGTGTGTGTGTGTGGGTCACATCTGTGCTAATCGAGTGCTGCTGGGTTCCTATGGTGGCCCACCGCAGTGACAGAACTGCTAATGAACTGTAATGAGTGTGTGTGCGTGCGTGCGGGAAGGGGTTGAGGTGGGTGAGAGGGGATTTTGGTGTGAGGTGGAGAGGGACAAGTCGCTGTCACGTCTCCCCACCCTCCCTCAGAGGAGTCATCTGTGATTTCCTCTCTCCCCCTCTCCCTTCCGCCTCTTTCTGCACGTGTGTCTCACCGAGGCCACGGCTGCCTGACTCCTGCTCTCTGCTAATTGTGAGGACCCTGAGACATGCATGTGTGTGGAAGAAGGGTGTATGTTCCTTTCTCTGGCTTCTTAGATCTGTCAGGATAGACAACGCTACAGACAGTCACACGCATCTGCATGACGAGTGTCACTGAAAATCACACACTCTCGACACGGAAGCCCAAAATACTAACATCTGGATAAACCTGCAGCAACCAAGACAAAGGAGGATTGGCTCCACCTCCAGTCTGGTTCCTCTTAACATTTCTTCCTTCATAACAGAGTCCAGCTTGGTCACTGTTGCCCTAGGATTGCTTCCATGTGATTTTATATATATCTTTTTTTATTTCGGGAAGAAAACGGAGCTGTTCTTACTAGTATCTGGGACAGGTCTGCGTGTGCTATGGTCAGACGCCTGTGACAGTCTGGAATCATCATCTTGGACTCCTGTAGCACCTCCAACTGGAACCCAGAGACAGTACAACACATACTACTCATCAGCACCATCATCTACACCATTTATAAGCATATCAGTTGTGTGTGTTAGTTTTTCTTCAAGGGGTCCTCCAAGCAGAAGAACCATAGTACAAAAAAGGTTTAGAAACACTGCTTTAGAACATAATGTATTAAAAGGTTGAAAAACAACGCGTTACAGCTTCAGTAGCACGACTGTGTCGTTCCTGGCAATAGGCAATGTCTTGGTTTAGTATCCCACATACGCTGTGTTAAGGTTAACATCCCACAACAAGCTCTCTGCCTGTGTGACATTTTTTATTGAGTTATTGATCGGGCAGGGAGTTGGGCAGCAGCAGGGGTCCTCGCCTCGCTCTGCCTCCGGCACACCTGGGTGAGTGGAGAAGACTAAAGCAGAGAGGTAGCAGCACGGTGATCAGGCATGGAGAGGTATTACTACGCCCAGGGCAGGTAGCACTACGGTGATCAGGCATGGAGAGGTATCGCTACGCCTGTGGGGAAGCGGAGTTAGAGCCTGAGGTTCAGGCAGAACTGAGTCCCTCAACAGGCAAAGCGAATGGGGAATTCCCCTGACTGGCATCCTAAAAAGCAGAGGAGTCAGACACACTTCTAAGAAACTCCAGTGGTGAGCTGGAGACACACACACACACACACACACACACACACACACACACAGAGGTGGTAGAGTGGTCATGGTGCCCGCCCAGTACCAGTGCAGTGGAATGATCCCATCAGCAGCAGCAGGATAAAGACTACACTTAGAGGCCTATTGATTCTATTACAATGAAAACCTCTAATCCGTCCATCCATCCTGCCCTTCAACCTGACCATCTCCTACTATAATCCATCTGCTCTCCCAGTCCCACCACTAACCTACACCTGGTATATATATGAGACCCTAATCGCACAGGGCTCTGGTCAAAAGTAGTGCACTATATAAGAAATAGGATGCCATTTGGGACGCACCCCTAGACCTAAAACTCCCTCGATGTTCTAAAACAATCCACATCAACTGAACAAACCTAACAATGGGTCGAACCAGAGAACTTGTAATTCTGCGGCGGGGAAAAACACAGACGGCTGAAAAAGCGGCGTTTACTTTACTTTGATTTCAGACGTACACGAGCTATCTAATGTGCATACTGCAAGAGTAGAATCAGTTGTCCATTGGGCATGAAATCGTTGCAGATGATCCTCTCCACAAGGTGTAAAATCCCTAGAATAGCTGAGATGAAAACAAAGGTTATGAGGTAGGGCACACAGGGGACAGAGGTCACCCTGGGTCTTTATCTTCTAACAGCCTCTCATCCCTCACTCATTCTACACCAAGCAGGGAAAATAAAGGAGGGAGCGAGGAAGAGGGAGGGAGCACACGAGGATATGGGCCAGCAATCTCCTAGCGGCTGTAAATTACCAGCATGTGGCAGTAATTATCAAACTCCTCCAAAGTTACATAACGTCATTAAATCAGAAAATGACTAAATCACTAACGGACCCCCCCCCCCCCAAGCCTAATTATTCATAATGATACTACGCTGACCCTCATTACAGCGAATGTAGGGCTACAGGCATCATCTGTTCTCTACTGTACTATACTTCTTTTTACAATAGGCGTGTTAAAGCACATTAGAACGCTTCTATACATTTAGCCACGAAGGCAACAAAGAAATGTTGATGAGGAAAATCACAACAGGTAATTTAGAATGCCAAATAAAACGTTACTAAAAGCACACACCTCATCGGAGGACAAGATTATTTGTATGCATTACTTCATCAGGCCGTGTCTTTCCTGTGTAGTAACCAAGTGGCTAGCAACATTGTATTATCTTGTGTAATAACAAAAATGGCTCCAAATCCATGAATATGCAATCACAAATCAATTGCTAAATCATAATGAACTTAATACAACGTTGTTACTATAGTATGACATATATATAGTATAACTACACAGCTTTAAAATCAACTTAATGTAAAGTGTTTGTATGTGTCGGCCTATGTAAAGCATTTTTTAAACTTAATGTAAAGTGGTTGTATGTAGGCTATGTAAAGCATGTTTTTACAACTTAATGTAAAGTTTTGTATGTGTAGGCCTAAGTAAAGCATGTTTTACAACTTAATGTAAAGTTTTGTATGTGTAGGCCTAAGTAAAGCATGTTTTTACAACTTAATAAAGTTTTGTATGTGTAGGCCTAAGTAAAGCATGTTTTTACAACTTAATGTAAAGTTTGTATGTGTAGGCCTAAGTAAAGCATGTTTTTACAACTTAATGTAAAGTTTTGTATGTGTAGGCCTAAGTAAAGCATGTTTTTACAACTTAATGTAAAGTTTTGTATGTGTAGGCCTAAGTAAAGCATGTTTTTACAACTTAATGTAAAGTTTGTATGTGTAGCCTAAGTAAAGCATGTTTTTATTAACTTAATGTAAAGTTCTGTATGTGTAGCCTGAGTAAAGCATGTTTTTACAACTTAATGTAAAGTTCTGTATGTGTAGGCCTAAGTAAAGCACGTTTTTACAACTTCATGTAGGCTATTGTCACCGACCTGTTTCTTGATGACATACTTGGCCTCTGAGTCGGCCTCTTCGTCGCAGGCCTCTGCTTTCAGTCGTTCAATCTTCTCCTCCTGCTGCCTGGTCTCCTTGACGTACATGACCTTCTCCTTCACCAGCCTGGGGAGACAATAACAGACAAGACACAGCACAGCGTAGTTACAAACATACAAAAACAAATCAACACACTGGGGAGCCAGGCCCAGCCAATCAGAATAAGTCCCCCCCCCACAAAAGGGCTTTATTACAGACAGAAATACTTTTCAGTTTCATCAGCTGTCTGGGTGGCTGGTCTCAGATGATGGTAACACATGGTCTGCGGTTGTGAGGCCGGTTGGACGTACTGCCAAATTCTCTAAAACAACATTTTATAGTAGCCTTTTATTGTCCCCATCACAAGGTGCACCTGTGTAATGAACATGCTGTTTAATCAGCTTCTTGATATGCCACACCTGTCAGGTGGATGGATTATCTTGGCACTGGAGAAATGCTTAATAACATTCTGACCACATGTCCGCGTAGCCAGGCGCTAAAATAGAACTTGGTTCTATTTGTGATGCTTGATGCACTACAAGTCCCGCTTCTCCTATCTCCTCAGGAGCATAAACCCACGTGGGTGATTGAAGATGAACTGACATCCACACTCCAGGCCAGTTGGTGGTGGTAATGCACCTCAAAGTTGGTTGCAAACTGCAATATAAAGTCCAAAGAAGAAGAACCCTGAAGGAGGAGAGATTACTACAAACAAACTCGGTTTACCCTTTTATCTGTGGATTAATTGTCGGAGTAGAGGACCTTGTGCACTTCCGGTAAAATAACAACCCAATGTTTATAGCCGAGGACAAATTAGCTAGCAACAGCAAGCTAGCTAGATAAATTACCATAAATGTTTAATGCTTTTCGACCTATCACCAAATTAATATAGTTGGTTCAAAGTTCATTTTCATATTTCAACCTGCGTGTCCTGATCAGGTCTGGTGTGGGTGGACAATTTTTTAAACATTTTTAAATCAACATTCGTGCGATGACGTTAAAAACAACACAGAAAAAACACAAACACCTAAAACACAAAGCTGTACAAACTCAGGCCCCAAGATGTCAAATAGGAGGAGTTTTCATTCAACTTACCACCAGGTAAAGTAATGGTCAAACAAAAAACAAAAATAGTCCTGACCAATTTGTCCCATTGTTTCCAGATGTGTACAGCGTTGGTGTAATGTAACAATGCCGTCTGTGTGTTGGTTATCTGTGGATCTACTACCGTACAGCGCCTTGCCTTCCTCCTCTGCCTGATCACCACGCTCTCCATTTAACTGCCACTTCTGGCAGGACACACACTCTACTGGCCCTTTCTACGATTAATTGATCATCAATTTAGTCCCTAATTTGGACCAAGTCATGTGGTAAATGGACCACTTTTCCTTGATTGTTAGTGAAAATGGGTTTGAGTACATTGATATATTTTGATTATTTATCAATTACGGGCCAAATGGAACTAAATCTATTAAATAAATTCAGATCCTGATTGGCATAATGGAGTTTGAAAATATCACTATTGATAATGATTCCTGACTAATAGTCTTTTTCCGGCTGCAGCTTTGCTTGTCGGGATGACGACGCGAAATTCATTTTTCATAAAATCAGCTGTGTGCGTTGGTTCGTGTGTGTGAGTGATCCTTCATTAATCAGGCACATTACCCAGAAACACCCTCTCCCTCAGTGTTGCCGTGGCGCCTTGCTTAGCCGAGGAAGCCAACGGCACTCTGTCATATTTTATGTCAATTACCGCTCATTTTAATACGTTTCCATCAAGACGCTGTTTAAACGGGCGGCATATGCAACAACGAACAGCAGAGGAGCGCTCCTCCTCTCCTCTTTTCCTCTCCTCTCTCTCAGGCTTTACACAGTAAGGACGTCACCTCTGAGGTTATTTAGAAGGAAAGAAGGCCTCAACAAGAGAGAGGGGAACAGAGGAAGGAAAAGAAAGGGGGATTGAAATTATTTAAATAAAACTGAAGGACAGTCTAATAACTAAATGTCCACCCCCACCCCGTCAATCCTCCTCTTCCTCTCATCCAGTCCCGATGTTCATTCCTTATTTCTCTCCGGCAGGGTCTTGGAAACGCTGGCTGTGTGTGCATGTGTGTGCGCGTGTGTGTGTGTGAATGAGGGGTGGGGTCGTCGTGGCTGGTTTTAAATAGACCTGCCACCCTGGACTTAATGGAAAAGGCATCTCTCTGGAAAATAAGGAAAAAAAGGGAATTAGAGATCCGACACACATTCGGCCGCCTCCTCCTCCTCCTCAGGCAGCACTGCATTTTTGAGCACCGGCCTAGCCCTATGCCAAGGCCCGAATGACAAAGCCAAATTACTGTTGTCATTTTATTAAGGGCATCCGCCTCGCTAGGGCAGAGAGGAGGCACTGACTGGAATGTACAACGCCACAAAGCCAATGGAACAGGCCTTACTGGGAGAGAGCGGACAGGGAGCTGCTAGGCTTTTAATAACACATGAGGAATGAGAGGGGGAGAAAGAGAGAGTGAGAATGAAAGAGAGGGAGGGGGACATGAGAGAAAGAGGGAAAGACAGACAGACAGGAGGACATAGTAGGGTACAGAATTACACGAGAAACAGACAAAAAGAGAGAAAAGGCAGTCTGTTCCATCTGACCTTGAACAGAGGCTGCAGGTTCCAATACCAAGGTCATGCTACAGGCCACAGGTGCTGAATGGGTAATGGGTCTCTCCTTACTTAATTTGCCTCAGTGAAATATTCCATTCCTAGGACAGCCAATGATGAAGTCAACCTATTCCGAATGGGGCCGCATGGGAAGGAATGAGAATAGAGACGTTTTAGAATGGAAATGAAGCCATTCTAGAATGGAGATGCGTTTGAACCAACTTGATAAAGCACCACCTCTCATTACACCGGCGGGCCTACAGTTTCCCCACTGCATCAGACTCTGTGACGTCACCCTCTGAGGGAGAAGTCTCAGCCGCCAGCGCCATTACCCACAATCATCAGGGAGCCCGTTAGTAATGTGACCCTGATCAAAACACAATCGATAGCACATTTACACAAAGGGCCACGGAGGAAGGGAACCTGGAGGTGATGAGGGAGAGAGCAAAAAAAATCCTCTCCATGCTTAGGCCGACTATTCTATTTATGGATATATATATATATATATACAGTGGGGAGAACAAGTATTTGATACACTGCCGATTTTGCAGGTTTTCCTACTTACAAAGCATGTAGAGGTCTGTAATTTTTATCATAGGTACACTTCAACTATGAGAGACGGAATCTAAAACAAAAATCCAGAAAATCACCATGTATGATTTTTAAGTAATTAATTTGCATTTTATTGCATGACATAAGTGGATTTGATACATCAGAAAAGCAGAACTTAATATTTGTAGCAGGAACCTTTGTTTGCAATTACAGAGATCATACGTTTCCTGTAGTTCTTGACTAGGTTTGCACACACTGCAGCAGGAGTTGGCCCACTCCTCCCTACAGATCTTCTCCAGATCCTTCAGGTTTCGGGGCTGTCGCTGGGCAATACGGACTTTCAGCTCCCTCCAAAGATTTTCTATTGGGTTCAGGTCTGGAGACTGGCTAGGCCACTCCAGGACCTTGAGATGCTTCTTACGGAGCCACTCCTTAGTTGCCATGCTGTGTGCTTTCGTGTCGTTGTCATGCTGGAAGACCCAGCCACGACCCATCTTCAATGCTCTTACTGAGGGAAGAAGGTTGTTGGCCAAGATCTCGCGATACATGGCCCCATCCATCCTCCCCTCAATACGGTGCAGTCGTCCTGTCCCCTTTGCAGAAAAGCATCCCCAAAGAATGATGTTTCCACCTCCATGCTTCACGGTTGGGATGGTGTTCTTGGGGTTGTACTCATACTTCTTCTTCCTCCAAACACGGTGAGTGGAGTTAGACCAAAAAGCTCTATTTTTGTCTCATCAGACCACATGACCTTCTCCCATTCCTCCTCTGGATCATCCAGATGGGCATTGGCAAACTTCAGACAGGCCTGGACATGCACTGGCTTAAGCAGGGGGACGCTGCGTGCGCTGCAGGATTTTAACCATGACGGCGTAGTGTGTTACTAATGGTTTTCTTTGAGACTGTGGTCCCAGCTCTTCAGGTCATTGACCAGGTCCTGCCGTGTAGTTCTGGGCTGATCCCTCACCTTCCTCATGATCATTGATGCCCCACGAGGTGAAATCTTGCATGGAGCCCCAGACCGAGGGGTGATTGACCGTCATCTTGAACTTCTTCCATTTTCTAATAATTGTGCCAACAGTTGTTTCCTTCTCACCAAGCTGCTTGCCTATTGTCCTGTAGCCCATCCCAGCCTTGTGCAGGTCTACAATTTTATCCCTGATGTCCTTACACAGCTCTCTGGTCTTGGCCATTGTGGAGAGGTTGGAATCTGTTTGATTGTGTGTGGACAGGTGTCTTTTATACAGGTAACGAGTTCAAACAGGTGCAGTTAATACAGGTAATGAGTGGAGAACAGGAGGGCTCTTAAAGAAAAACTAACAGGTCTGTGAGAGCCGGAATTCTTACTGGTTGGTAGGTGTTCAAATACTTATGCATGCAATAAAATGCAAATTAATTATTTAAAATCATACAATGTGATTTTCTGGATTTTTTTTTAGATTCCGTCTCTCATAGTTGAAGTGTACCTATGATAAAAATTACAGACCTCTACATGCTTTGTAAGTAGGAAAACCTGCAAAATCGGCAGTGTATCAAATACTTGTTCTCCCCACTGTATATATATATATATATATGGATGATGTCCAGTGTTGTGATGGAATCTCTCGATGAATAGAAGCTCTTGAATAGCTTTCAGGAGAACATGTATTAAAATATGACATTCTTGTTCTGTCCTTCCGATAAAAGATTAGGCTGCATCAGAAAAAGGGGACGCTGTAATTATTAGTATGATTAGTGAATTAGATCTAATCGTGACTACTTTTGTGTGTTCAATAAAATAAATAACAGATTGTGGTCAGATGTTGGACTGTAGCAATGGAATGCCCTGTCAGGGAAAACATCAGTCATTTGCAGCCAGGGTCTGATTGTGCAACTCTAAGCTAAAACTGATTGCCTTGTCAACAAAAAAAGAACCTGGTTCAGATGAGAATGAGCTTGCAGAAAATCAGCTGCAGTGCATCAAATGCCGCATTTAGGCTTATGTTTACAATTGCACAGTCACTGACCATAAATAGGCCTTTAGCCTACATTCACTTGAAAACTTAGCTAGCAATGCCTGGTCTTTTGGCTCTGATGAGTGCATCGCTCGCACCTTAGACAGAGATGACAAGAGAAAACTGCTTATTGCGCACCTGCCAAGAGAATGCCAAAGTAGATTTTTGTTTTGTTTTATTCACAACAAAGGCCTGAGCAAGTTTTACATAGAAAACAGTAAGAAACATTTAAAAAATAAAAAGTAGGACAACAGTACATGAGGGGTTGTCATAACATCAGATTTGCATCCTTAATAATTGTCGAGAAGGGAATGCAACGGACGTTGCATGCTAGCTTGTATGCTAGCCGCTTAACTTTACCGTTATAGGCAACACAACCTGGATGACTTGCTAACGTGACACACGCACTTACTATAAATGGTTAAAACATTGTATAAAAAGGCGAAAATGTCATTCAACAACATACAATGTATATTTAAATATGTTATGAAGTACAGGTTCCTATGTCCTTGCTACTGCCTTATTTTGATTGACAATGCATGCACCTCCCTAAAGTACCGGTGTATAGTTAAATCTATACCGGCGAAGTGTTCTCGACGCACAGTCTGACTTCTGTCTCGAGCCGTAGGTATCCGCGGCCTTGTGGGTGTAGCATGTTAGTCAGTTAGCAAGCTAACTAGCTAGCCTGCTATCTTTTAAGATTGTATTAATTAAAAACGACACTTACCGCTTAACAACGCCAGTCTTGATTTTAATCTGTCGTATTCTTGGATCTGCCATGTTAACTGATATTCTTAAACGACACAATAAAGTACTAGTTTACTGAAATACTGTGAAACGGTTGCTATCCAACACAGCACAACAATATCGCTCATGAGATCCTGGGCATGCGCACTGTGTACCGCGGGAAAGGAGGTGGGCATTTTTGGGCAGAAGTCCCTCTTGGAGTAGGCCTAATTCCAGGAATTTGGAATAAAGAAAGGCTAAGAATTTGATCTGTCTAGCGAGTCGACGATACGAGATCTAGTTAAATAATGTCATACAAGAGGAAATTAAATCAAGAAATGTTGGATTCAAATCCTACATGATTGGATATGTGTATGCTAAATCAAAATTTCGACTGATTTCACCGATTCAGTCATGTCAGATCATTATAACAACGGATGGGGTGGGAAGGGAAGGGAGAAAGGAAGGAAGGAAGGATGCATTCCTAACATTTCTTAATAGGTTCATGTGTATTCAGTAAAGTAGTAACCTAGACTTGCTCATTTATAGGCTACTCTCAAGTTGCAGAATTTTTTATATATTTTTTAAAACTGAGTTTTTGGTTTTACTATCCTTGTGGGGACCAGAAGTCCTCACAAAGATAGTAAAACAAGAAATGTTCGGACAAGTAGAGACATTTTTCCGGTTCCCACAAGGAAAATGTCAATTTTTTGGTTTAGGGGTTAGGTTTAGGGTTACAATCAAATCAAATTTTATTTGTCACATGCGCCGAATACAACAGGTGTAGGTAGACCTTACCGCGAAATACTTTACTTACAAGCCCTTAATTAGGGTTCGAATAAGGGTTAGGTTTAGGGGTTACGGTTAAGGTTAGGTTAAGGGTTAGGGTTAGGGTTAGGTTTAGGGGTTTGGGCTTTTGTGTGTGTGTGTGTGTGTGTGTGTGTGTGTGTGTGTGTGTGTGTGTGTGTGTGTGTGTGTGTGTGTGTGTGTGTGTGTGTGTGTGTGTGTGTGTGTGTGTGTGTGTGTGTGTGTGTGTGTGTGTGTGTGTGTGTGTGTGCTGTGCGTGTGTTGAGGCTGAGCATTTCAGCATCATGGACAGCGATTTTTAAAACCCATCTATATAACGTTAGTATGGAGATGCAATAGCGAAACCTGAAGCTGCTGAATTATTACGCATTGCGCATGGGTTGCTTCCATGTTGCTCCATGAGCTTTGTTCAAAGGCATTTTGTCTAAGTACATTTTGTGATGTAAAGTTTATATGTGTAATGTAAATGATTGTAAAAACTAATTTGCCTTACCTATATAGATTCTAGATTCTACAGGCTAGATGTTCAAAGCCCTCAGTCTGAGAACCTTACCTCGGATGCATCACTGTGAATAATAAGTCAAGTTACACCATACATTTATTTGTCTGCGCAGCTAGTTGATTAGTTGGGGCATAAACAAATGGCTGTGTGTCTTCCAAAACAGCCCATTAGATTCCATTTGAATCTCTGTGTCCTCGTCTGCTATTGATTTGT
>NC_036844.1:11547438-11562438 GCF_002910315.2 Salvelinus sp. IW2-2015 | reverse complement strand
GAGAGAGGGACAGAGAGAAAGAGAGCGAAGGGAAGGGGACGAGCAAATCAGCTGTATGCACGCGCACATGACGCATCTGCCCGTGGAGCCGCGAGGACACTGGCAGCTGCTGTTGTTTATCTCTCTCGCTCTCTATGTCCCTCCTCCCCTCTCTTCCCTCGTCTACTGCTCTCTCTCCCTCTCTCCTTCTAATTCCCTCTCTATCCACTTCAGAGTAAGTAAAGTTGGAGATATGACAGGTGAATAACATACATTTCATGACCGGCAGCCACGAAAATAAAAAAAGTGTTAATTTGAATATCAACCACCATCTGTTTAAAAAACAAACACACAATAATGATAGCCTACCTATTTAAATACAACTGTAAGCTACATTATAGCCTATCTTTAGAGCATAACCACTCAATCGAATTAAAATGCAGGCCACGGCTTTCTCTTCATACTCCCCCTGTTAACGACAAAGCAGCATGGGTGACCTGTTTCATCTGAGCGTTTGTCTTCCATGCTTCTCTAAGTGACCTTCTCTTTCTTCCCCTCTCCCCGGCCTCCCTCCCTCCACAGCGGCCTGATAGTGAGAGCCAACTGCCTGGCTGGCTGGCTGCTGGGCTGACTGGAACCCGATCGATTCTCCCAGCAAGAGGTTATCTATACGCGGTATTTTAATGTCAGG
The DNA here is from genome assembly GCF_002910315.2 of Salvelinus sp. IW2-2015. Classification (NCBI taxonomy): domain Eukaryota; kingdom Metazoa; phylum Chordata; class Actinopteri; order Salmoniformes; family Salmonidae; genus Salvelinus; species Salvelinus sp. IW2-2015. The sequence goes on along the minus strand of NC_036844.1, from coordinate 11,561,768 downwards.
GAGTCAGCCAAATTGATAGTGATAAATATTTGCCGGAAGATTAGGTGAGGGGAGTGTGTCGGTGGTGCTCTATCTCAGACCTGTAACCTCGGCAGAGCCGTCCCTCTCTGTGGCGGATTAGCCCCATCCATCCAGTGTCACTGCCTGTCTTGTTGAGAAAATCAGTGAGTAAACACGGCTGACAGAGAGGGGGGGCGCCGCTGATTACTCATACAAATAGACTGCAAACTCCACCAGGACGCACCTGCCTTCCTGCCCCTTCTGAGATGCGTTTTTTCTCCCTCTTTCCCCTTCCTCTCTCCGCTCCTCCTTTTTCCCCCGTGTTGACAGCGCCCGCTGTCTCCAAGGGTCCCTCCTGTCCTGCTGTTACCACTTTGTCCGCCATCAATCACTCCGTCATTGTGTCCTGGATGTTATATAGAGTCACTTAATATCCCCTCCTTCATCTCTATTCACTCCCAGAATGATTCTCCATAAGGGCCAAGCGCCGCGCGGTCTGGACTGGGGGAGGGGGAAGAGGAAGACGATTGGAGTCTGCACGCATTGACACCCCAAGAAACAGAGACAGAGAGACAGAGAGAGAGAGAGAGGGAGAGAGAGACTCAGAAACAGTAATATCAGATATTGGACAAGACATGTAAGCCTATCTGCGCGTTATTGAGACGTCATGGACTAACTGGATAGGGGGACCACTGGCCCGGTTCCTCTCGAGCTTCATAAAAATGAAACACAAAATAAAGTAGAACAATTTGGCCCATCACAGTGAAACATAACTTATAAAAATGTGTTCTCTTCCAAAATGTATTATGGGTTGAAGAGGAACATGGGGATATAGGCCTATATGGTTAGTAAAGTTTAAAAAAGAGAGATATTATTAATGCAGTGAAAATGTACATTTTACAAAGTCAATCAAAAGACAATTATTGCTATTAGTATCAAAGTGGATTTATAATTATTGACCTATACCAAACAACGCTAGATCAGTCAACGCTAGATCAGTGAGAAGCAGTGACAAATAGCCAGTTTTATTTGAATAGGCCTACATCTGAAATATTTCTAACAAATAAAAAAATGTACCTTCTAATGAAGAGAGTAATTTCTGAACCTATGCAAACACTTAAGTCATTAAGAATAGATTTCAGTTCATTAGAACTCAGTAATTTTTCAATTAGACATTACTTAGCGACTATGGTGGTGAATTAAAATGCACGTGCATGCTTTTAAATGTCTATATGTGAAAGGATGATTTATGCTCCTACAGCTTGAGAAGTTTGGAGTTCTTAAATTGGCGGTTAAACCTTTGGCCTATTACCTCGCGCCTCAGTCGAATCCAAACGCGTGATTATTTGGGCATACAGGCCTACATACATGTCAAGCCTTGGGGTTAACAACACATTAGGCTATGACTGATTGTTGTTGTTTTTTCCCCTATAACATACTGCTAGGCCTATTACAAAAAAAAATGATGGTAGGCCTATATCTCCCAGTTAATGTTGTCCTCTAACGGTCTACCCTCTGAGCCTCTTCGTGCCCTCTGCGTAAAAATAGAGACGTCAACTCTCCAATCCAGCCGACTATTCTATGAAGGTTCTCTGACAAATAGACCTCCGCGCTACACTTGGGTGGCCACCTTTATTCTGCCCTGGTCTTGTTTACATTGCGTCAGAACCATTCCCCTGGATTAAACTAATCACTGCCCGAGGGGGAGACCCATAACCCGCTAACAGGTCACCAGCCAGACAGTTATAAATGCTGGTGTCTGCTGGTTAGGTGGGATAGATGTCCGTGTCCAAAAATGACCTTCCCGGCGCACAACACCGGCGCTTTCAGGTAAAGTGTGTGTGTGTGTATGTATGTTCTGTTGCCTCTTGTTCCTTCTGTCATTATTAGCTCTGTTATAATTTTGAACAAATTGCCAAATATGTGTAAAAACGCCAACTACGTTTCACCGTTAAATCCATGCAGCCCGGTTCAGAGGAGAAACCATAACTTGGTTATAAAATAAAATGTGGGCCATCATCTTTTATCAGCTTTAACGACAGCCAGATCTCAGATGGGAGGTGTATGACACCTAAAATCATAGCAGGGGATAGCCTAATTTTCCGCAAATAGAGAGGCCGAGGAAAGAAATCCGGAAAATACTGTATAGATCTTGAACCTATTTATTTCATAATTCTGCATTAGAGCGTTATGAGTTGTTCAAATTTGATAACAAGCACTCAATTCACTTCCTTAGCTATGTAGCCTAAGTTAAATTAGACTTCAATAAAAAAAAAATGCAGTGGCATTCAGTGGCTCCTTGAATAAAATGTAGGCCTAATTTGTGTTCGAATTTGTTGTATCTGTCACAAATATCCCCAATTAGCTGCAGTAATTATTTGATAGTTTCTGCAATTACGGCTTAAACGGGTGAATTTGGAACTGTGCGGGACCGTAATTGGCCTAAATGTGATATTTTGCATATTTGCATAATGAGGAAATTGGTATAAAATTGTGTTCATTCATTTGTGAAAAATCCTATGAATTTTATGAATTTGAAAGGTCTGTTCCCGCAGTCTGTGACTTTGGCTGGCTGATCCCGGAGGAGTCAACTGGAAAGTAGGGCGCAGGCACGTCGCCAAGTGTGGAGGAGGAGGAGAATGAGAGAGGGAAGAGAGAAGAGGAGAAGCGCAAGGAGTGGAACATGACAATCTCAACTCACGATCAAGAGGGAAATGCGTGCGCACCGTGAAGCTATGTGAAGCGGGCCTTTTCTCACGTCAAGCCAAGAATGTCTTGCCAGGTGGAACTTTTAAGTGTCAAAATAGTAGGGCCTATCGATTTTCGGTTTCATGACATGAGCTATTTTATGTGAACTCCGGGTTCTCTGAAACGTTTGGATATAATCAAACTATTGTGTGAAAATATTATAAACAGGAAAATACAAACATCCTTTCTCGCAGCACAAAAGGAATGTTATTTTTCTATCACCCGAAAAACCCGCGGATCTATTTTGATTGAATACGGTCCTTCTAGACTTGGCTACATTGCAGGAGGGTTAATGTGCGAGAAGGCAGGTATAGGCCGTTATATGGTTATAGGGGCAGAGCAGAGACACGGTCACTTACAGTGCAGTTAAAGTGGTTTCAAAACCGCATACGGCCAGCTCTTAAATGCCGTGGTCTAAATGGTCTTAGGAACCTCAATTACTTTTTAACATACTGCGATGAATGACACTGTAGTGAATGAGGCCATAGGAGGCTAAGTGAGGTGTGGGTAATTGGCAATAAATAATCTAATTTCAGTCATTTGCAAAATCACAGTATTTTTCGTTCAACTAAATCCTAAATTACAGTGCTATTAACCTTCCCTGCCTATTCTCTCCCACGCTCTGCTAGAATGACTGATAGTAGTAGTGGGTTGCAGCAATGCACACATTCCTACCTCCAGCTGAGTGATATTGAACTTTGTAGGGAGTAGATTTATTCTACCTTTTTATTTGACCACGAGCAAATTAAAGCAAACTTAGTTTAGAATACCTTGCAAATGTTGGACTATTTTAAAGTAAATAAATAAAAGGCTACTAAATTGCGTAATCTCTCAGCGAGAACACACACACATCTGATGTACGAACGTAACAATTGGCTGCATGTTTTGAAATGTAATAAGGCTTAGCAAATCTTACAGGAAGATGGATATACTATCTTTATTTACATATCTGGACACATACTTATTCTCGATTGTGAAGTGTGTCCATGCACAGACAACATAGCAGAATTGTTGAGATCAAACTTTCCTATATATATCTAGAAAGCACGCCAGAAATACAGTCACTTCTTTGTAAGCATTGTAAGATTCTTGTTTTAGTCAAATTGTGTGAGGAATGTTATTTTTGCCTCATTGCAGAAATGTGAGAATATAGTTTTTGGTTGAATGTGTCGGCTATAAGCAAAGCATTGGCTGATATTTCCATTATCTTACAAATGTTCTCCAGCCTCATCATTATCTTTTTAATGCGTATCCAGTTGTTTATGTTTTTGCTTTGAAGATGGTCCACATTAATCAGAATTTGAAACACAATTAAAACAGTGGCTGTTGTTGATGTGATGGGACTACCACCAGGGGAGACGCATAAAAATGCACAACACTGGCTTAATGCAAAGGTTTATAGTAACACACACACACACACACACACACACACACACACACACACACACACACACACACACAGATCACCACTACTGCGTCGTCACACACACACCTCCATCTCTCTTTTCTATACAGCCTCTCTACCACGCCCCAGCAGCCCATAAAGCTAGTAGATGATAATGTTGCTGCCATAGACAGTAATGATCCAGCCATTTCATGGGGTATTACTCTATAATGATGATAGCCCTCTACATTTGCATCCCATCCTGCCTGCCTCCCGTGGCTGCGGTGAAGAGAAGCACCTCTGTCTTACCTGGCAGCCTAGTGGATTTATAAGGCTGAGGACATGAAGACGCTGTCCTAGAATAATACAAGCCATTCTTACAGTCAAGCACCTAGATTTATTACAGTGCTCTCAAACCCAAAACGCAAACAGAGCAGCCGTGTGTGTGTTTGTGCGTGTGTGTGTGCGTGTGCGTGTGTGTGTGTGTGCGTGCGTGCGTGTGTGTGTGCATGGAGACAAAGCAGAGATGAGTTGAAAGGATAGACTGCGATAAAGACATACACAAAAACTCACCAATGACAGCCCATAAAAGATGACTAGGGCGTGGGTCTGGGTGGTGGGTGAGTAGGAGGGAGGGTGAGGGACTGAGGGAAGGGGGAAGGGGTGAGGGAGGCAGAGAAGGAGGAAGGAATTGGGGGAGGGATAGTTGTTTGGAGGGATGAGCAGGCCCTTGTAAAAATGTACCTCCATAACGACACCAAAAAAACGACCATAAATGTGTTCTTTGCCAGATACATTTTCCACCGCCAACCTGTACAAACAAAAACACACACCACAGCACAAAGAAAACACACACACACACACAATCACAAGCAACAACAACACAGAAAAGCCCGAACCCTGTGCGTATTTTACTCTGAGAGTTAATGGGAATGAAATACCTCGGTGGATGAGTGCAGATGTGTTTGATACAAATAGTCATTTTCCTATTTGCTGCCTCATTGAGCATGATGAATGATGGGAGTCAGGGAGGCGGCATGATGAATGGCAGCACCTTGGCTCCATTGCATGGCCTATTGATTCTCCTTCTTTATTACTCCTACAACCCAGCTGGTTGCTCCTGCCCTCCCTACACTCCCTCGCTCCCTCTCTCCCTATACTCCCTCTCTCCCTCCTTCCATCTCTCCTTCGCTCCATCTCTCCCTCTCTCCCTACACTTCCACTTCTGTCGCAGGTCCCTCATACAGGAAGAGGTGTGTGTGTGTGTGTGTGTGTGTGTGTGTGTGTGTGTGTGTGTGTGTGTGTGTGTGTGTGTGTGTGTGTGTGTGTGTGTGTGTGTGTACACGCCTGATTGTGTGTGTGTGAAAATGTGTTTTCTGATTAGCACTCATACTCAGGGCCAGCCAGCCAGCCAGTAGTCTCTAACAGGGTTGTGTCTATTAGAAGCCTGGTTAGTTAGTTAGTTAGAGGAGCCTCTCAGAACACCAGGACAGAGACAGGAAGTGAAGGTGCTGGGAACAGGATATGATGCGGCTAGAGAAGCCATAGGAGAGACACCCCAGCGGGCAAAATTTGGCATGGTACATTTCTTGGTTAAAATCTGTTTTGGGTCGACATCAGATGACAAGATTACAACCAGGTTAAGACACATTTTTCAAGCCTACAAAAAATATGTTTGATTTGACTAAAACATGCCTAAAACAGTTGCCTACTTCTTAAAAATACAAATCCACACAAGAGGAAAGTAAAGTACACAAAGGAGAATCAAACAACTTCCCAATGAGTCTAGTTTTCATCCCACACCCAACACAGTTGTCTCTGTCATAAGGCTCTACAGCGTGTGTGTGAGTGACAGTACTGTGTGCAGCGGCTGACTGATCTGGTATGGGGAACAGAGAACAGAGAATAACATCTTCCCAGAGATTGTAACCCTGGTCCCCAAGGCTCTGTCATAACAAAGGCCACTCTTTCTGTCCTTGTCCGTCCTCTTGTCTCGTTCCAGATCTGAGACACACACATACTTGGCCAGGACAGAGCGACATGTTGTCATCTCTGGCCCGGTGGTCTTTTCATACATACAGAAGTTGTCACTGGTCTGTCTGACTCAGAGTGTGACCAATGACTGTAAAGAATATGTCAAAGTATGAGAATGAGCTCAAGAAGGATTCAACAGAGGTCATGTCACTATAGACATAAACACCTAGACCTACACCAATATGCCGACTACTTAAGTTTGCACGAAATAACTAAATGTCACAATGAATTAATAATAAACAAATCATATTATTGCTATTCAATATCCCTGACCTATCGTGAATTAGTCCTATTCAATAATGACTACATTTCGAGCTCTTTTACATACCCGCTCTCTTCCTACCCGGCTTGGGGTCAAACAACGAAAATCCAATTCCTGAGCTGAAAAACAAAACTCAATGAAAATAATGGGCAATCTCTGCAGCTGATGAATTGCATTTCGGTTCATTTCCTAAATGGGCTGAGTTGAAATAGAAGTGATCCAACCCCTTAATATGCATACACACATTACCCTGAGAGTTAAGGCTCCTGCTGATACACACATTACCCTGAGAGGTAAGGCCCCTGCTGATAGACACATTACCCTGAGAGGTAAGGACCCTGCTGATACACATATTACCCTGAGAGGTAAGGCTCCTGATGATACACACATTACTCTGAGAGGTAAGGCTCCTGCTGATGCACACATTACAATGAGAGGTAAGGCTCCTGCTGATACACACATTACCCTGAGAGGTAAGGCCCCTGCTGATACACACATTACCCTGAGAGGTAAGGCCCCTGCTGATACACACATTACCCTCACACATTACCCGTGAGAGGTAAGGGCTCCTGCTGATACACACATACCCTGAGAGGTAAGGCCCCTGCTGATACACAACAGTTACCATGAGAGGTAAGGCCCTGCTGATACACACAATACCCTGAGAGGTAGGCCCTGCTGATCCACACATTACCACGAGAGTAAGGCCCCTGCTGATACACACATTACCACTGAGAGAGTAAGCCTGCTGATACACATATTACCCTGAGAGGTAAGGCTCCTGCGATGCATCACACATTACCCTGAGAGGTAAGGCCCTGCTGATAACATATTACCTGAGAGTTAAGGCCCTGCTGATAACCATTACCTGAGAGGTAGCCTGCTGATGCACACATTACCTGAGAGGTAAGGCCCTGCTGATACACACTTACCTAGAGGTAAGGCCCCTGCTGATACACCATTACCTGAGAGGTAAGGCCCTGCTGATAAACATTACTGAGAGTAAGGCCTGCTGTACACACATTACCCTGAGAGGTAAGGCCCTGCTGATACACACATTACCCTGAGAGGTAAGGCCCTGCTGATACACACATTCCTGAGGGTTAAGGCCCTGCTGATACACACATTACCTGAGAGGTAAGGCCCGCTGATACACACATTACCCTGAGAGGTAAGGGCCCTGCTGATACACATATTACCCTGAGAGGTAAGGCTCCTGCTGATGCACACATTACCCTGAGAGGTAAGGCCCCGTGATACACATATTCCCTGAGAGTTAAGGCCCGCTGATACACACATTACTCTGAGAGTTAAGGCCCCTGCTGATACACACATTACCTGAGAGGTAAGGCCCTGCTGATCACCACATTACCCTGAGAGGTAAAGGCCCTGCTGATACACACATTACCCTGGGAGGTAAGGCCCCTGCTGAACACACATTACCCTGAGAGGTAAGGCCCCTGCTGATACACACATTACCCTGAGAGGTAAGGCCCCTGCTGATACACACATTACCCTGAGAGGTAAGGCCTGCTGATCACACATTACCCTGAGAGGTAAGGCCCCGCTGATACACATTACCTGAGAGGTAAGGCTCCTGCTGATACACCACATTACCCTGAGAGGTAAGGCCCCTGCTGATACACACATTACCTGAGAGGTAAGGCCCCTGCTGATACACACATTACCCTGAGAGTGAAGGCCCTGCTGATACACACATTACCCTGAGAGGTAAGGCCCCTGCTGATACACACATTACCTGAGAGGTTAAGGCCCCTGCTGATACACAATTACCCTGAGAGGTAAAGGCCCTGCTGATACACAACATTACCACTGAGAGGTAAGGCCCTGCTGATACACACATTACCCTGAGAGTAAGGCCTGCTGATCACACATTACCTGAGAGGTAAGCCCCTGTGATACACACATTACCCTGAAGTAAGGCCCCTGCTGATACACACATTACCCTGAGAGGTAAGGCCCTGCTGATACACATAGTACCCTGAGAGGTAAGGCTCCTGCTGATACCACATTACCCGAGAGGTTAAGGCCCTGCTGATACACACATTACCCTGAGGAGTAAGGCCCCTGCTGATACACACATTACCCTGAGAGGTAAGGCCCCTGCTGATACACAATTACCCTGAGAGGTAAGGCCCTGCTGATACACACATTACCTGAAGGTAAGGCCTGCTGATACACACATTACCCTGAGAGGTAAGGCCCTGCTGATGATACACAATTACCCTGAGAGGTAAGGCCCCTGCTGAAACACACATTACCTGAGAGGTAAAGGCCCTGCTGATCACACATTACCCTGAGAGGTAAGGGCCCTTGCTTGATACACACATTACCCTGAGAGGTTAAGGCCCCTGCTGATACACACATTACCCTGAGAGGTAAGGCTCCTGTGATACACACATTACTCTGAGAGTAAGGCCCCTGTGATACACACATTACCCTGAGAGGTAAGGCCCTGCTGATACACACATTACCCTGAGAGGTAAGGCTCCTGCTGATACAAACATTTACCCTGAGAGGTAAGGCCCTGCTGATACACACATTACCATGAGAGGTAAGGCCCTGCTGATACACACATTACCCTGAGAGGTAAGGCCCCTGCTGATAACATATTTACCTGAGAGTTAAAGGCCCTGCTGATCACACATTACCCTGAGAGGTAAGGCCCCTGCTGATACACATATTCCCTGAGAGTAAGGCCCCTGCTGATACACACATTACCTGAGAGGTAAGGCTCCTGCTGATACACACATTACCCTGAGAGTTAAGGCCCTGCTGATACACACATACCCTGAGAGTAAGGCCCCTGCTGATACACACATTACCCTGAGAGGTAAGCCCCTGCTGATACACACATTACCCTGAGAGGTAAGGCCCTGGCTGATACAAACATTACTCTGAGAGGTAAGGCCCCTGCTGATACACACCATTACCCTGAGAGGTAGGCCCCTGCTGATACACACATTACCCTGAGAGGTAGGCCCTGCTGATACACACATTACCCTGAGAGGTAAGGCCCTGCTGATACACAACATTACCCTGAGGTAAGGCCCTGCTGATACACACATTACCCTGAGAGGTAAGCCCTGCTGATACACAATTACCCTGGAGAGTAAGGCTCCTGCTGATGCAACATTACCCTGAGAGGTAAGCCCTGCTGATAACAATTACCTGAGAGTAAGGCCCTGTATACACACATACCTGAGAGTAAGGCCCTGTGATACAACATTACCTGAGAGGTAAGGCCCCTGCTGATACACACATTACCCTGAGAGGTAAGGCCCCTGCTGATACACAACATTACCCTGAGAGGTAAGGCTCCTGCTGATACACACATTACCCTGAGAGGTAAGGCCCCTGCTGATACACACATTACATGAGAGGTAAGGCCCCTGCTGATACACACATTACCCTGAGAGGTAAGGCCCTGCTGATAACAATTACCCTGAGAGTAAGGCTCCTGCTGATCACACATTACCCTGAGAGGTAAGCCCCTGCTGATACACAATTACCCTGAGAGTTAAGGCCCTGTGATACACACATTACCCTGGAGGTAAGGCCTGCTGATACACACATTACCCTGAGAGGTAAGCCCCTGCTGATACACACATTACCTGAGAGGTAAGGCCCTGCTGATAACACATTACCCTGAGAGGTAAGGCCCCTGCGATACACAACTTACCTGGAGGTTAGGCTCTGCTGATACAAACATTACCTGAGAGGTAAGGCCCCTGCTGATACCACCACATTACCCTGAGAGGTAAGGCCCTGCTGATACACACATTACCTGAGAGGTAGGCCCCTGCTGATACACACATTACCCTGAGAGGTAAGGCCCTGCTGATACACACATTACCCTGAGAGTAAGGCCCTGCTGATACACACATTACCCTGAAGGTAAGGCCCCTGCTGATACACACATTACCCTGAGAGTAAGGCTCCTGCTGATACACACATTACCCTGAGAGGTAAGGCCCTGCTGATAACCACAATTACCCTGAGAGGTAAGGCCCCTGCTGATACACACATTACCCTGAGAGGTAAGGCCCCTGCTGATACACACATTACCTGAGAGGTAAGGCCCCTGCTGATACACACATTACCCTGAGAGGTTAAGGCCTGCTGATACACACATTACCCTGAGAGGTAAGGCCCTGCTGATACACACATTACCCTGAGAGTAAGGCCCCTGCTTATACACACATCCCTGAGAGGTAAGGCCCCTGCTGATACACACATTACCCTGAGAGGTAAAGGCCCCTGCTGATACACACATTACCTGAGATGTAAGCCCTTGCTGATACACACTTACGTGAGAGTAAGGCCCCTGCTGATACACACATTACCCTGAGAGGTAAGCCCCTGCTGATACACACCATTACATGAGAGGTAAGGCCCCTGCTGACACACATTACCCTGAGAGGTAAGGCCCCTGCTGATACACACAATTACCCTGAGAGGTAGGCCCTGCTGATACACCAATACCCTGAGAGTTAGCCCTGCTGATACACACATTACCCTGAGAGGTAAGGCTCCTGCTGATGACAACATTACCCTGAGAGGTAAGGCCCCTGCTGATACACATATTACCCTGAGAGGTAAGGCCCCTGCTGATACACACATTACCCTGGAGGTAAGGCCCTGCGATAAACACATTACCCTGAGAGGTAAGGCGCCCCTGCTGATACCAACATTACCTGAGAGGTAAGGCCCCTGCTGTATACACACATTACCCTGAGAGGTAAGGCCCCTGCTGATACACACATTACCCTGAGAGGTAAGGCCCTGCTGATACACACTTACTCTGAGAGGTAAGGCCCCTGCTGATACACATTACACTGAGGGTAGGCCCTGCTGATACACACATTACCCTGAGAGGTAAGGCCCCTGCTGATACAACACATTACCCTGAGAGGTTAGGCCCCTGCTGATACACACTATTACCCTGAGAGGTAAGGTCCTGCTGATAGCACACACTATACCCTGAGAAGGTAAGGCCCCTGCTGATACACATATTACCCTGAGAGTAAGCCCCTGCTGATACACACATTACCCTGAGAGGTAAGGCTCCTGCTGATACACATATTACCTGAGAGGTAAGGCCCCTGCTGATTACACACATTACCCTGAGAGGTAAAGGCCCCTGCTGATACACACATTACCCTGAGAGGTAAGGCTCCTGCTGATACACACATACCCTGAGAGGTAAGGCCCCTGCTGATACACACATTACCCTGAGAGGTAAGGCCCTGCTGATACACACATTACCCTGAGAGGTAATGGCCCCTGCTGATACACACATTACCCTGAGAGGTAAGGCCCTGCTGATACACACATTACCCTGAGAGGTAAGGCCCTGGATACACAATTACCCTGAGAGGTAAGGCTCCTGCTGATGCACACATTACCCTGAGAGGTAAGGCCCCTGCTGATACACACATTACCCTGAGAGGTAAGGCCCTGCTGATACACACATTACCCTGAGAGGTAAGGCCCTGCTGAACACACTTACCCTGAGAGTAAGGCTCCTGCTGATACACACATTACCTGAGAGGTAAGGCCCCTGCTGATACACACATTACCCTGAGAGGTAAGCCCCTGCTGATACACACATTACCATGAGAGGTAAGGCCCCTGCTGATACACACATTACCCTGAGAGGTAAGGCCCCTGCTGATACACACATTCCTGAGAGGTAAGGCCCCTGCTGATACACACATTACCCTGAGAGGTAAGGCCCCTGCTGATACACACATTACCCTGAGAGGTAAGGCTCCTGCTGATAACACATTACCCTGAGAGGTAAGGCCCCTGCTGATACACACATTACCCTGAGAGTAAGCCCCTGCTGATTACACCATTACCCTGAGAGGTAAGGCCCCTGCTGATACACACTTACCCTGAGAGGTAAGGCCCTGCTGATACACACATTACCTGGAGTAAGCCCCTGTATACACACATTACCCTGAGAGGTAAAGGCCCTGCTGATACACACATTACCCTGAGAGGTAAGGCTCCTGCTGATTACACACATTACCCTGAGAGGTAAGGCCCCTGCTGATACACACATTACCATGAGAGGTAAGGCCCCTGCCTGATACACACATTACCCTGAGAGGTAGCCCTGCTGATACACACATTACCCTGGAAGTAAGCCCTGCTGTCCACCATTCCCTAGAGGTAAGGCCCCTGCTGATATCACATTTCCCTGAGAGGTAAGGATCCCTGCTGATCAACACTTACTGAAGGTTAAGGCCCCTGTTACACATTACCCTGAGAGGTAAGCCCCTGCTGATACAACATTACCCTGAGAGTGTAAGCCCCTGCTGATACACACATTACCCTGAGAGGTAAGGCTCCTGCATGATACCACATTACCTGAGAGGTAAGTGCCCCTGCTGTTACACACATTACCCATGAGAGTAAGGCCCTGCTGATACACACATTACCCTGAGCCGCTGATTCCTCTGTTAATGGCCCCTGCTGATACACACATTACCCTGAGAGGTAAGGCCCCTGCTGTATACACACATTACCCTGAGAAGGTAAGGCCCCTGCTGATACATATTACCCTGAGAGGTAAGGCTCGCTGATGACACATTACCTGAGAGGTAAGTCCCCTCTGATACACATATATCCCTGAGAGTTAGGCTCCAGCTGATACAACATTTACTCTGAGAGTTAAGGCCCCTGCTGTACACACATTACCCTAGAGGTAAGGCTCCTGTGATACACATTACCCTGAGAGGTAAGGCTCCTGCTGCATACACTACTGGTAGCTGTCAACCCTGCGAGAGTTAAGGCCCCTGCTGATACACACATTACCCTGAGAGGTAAGGCCCCTGCTGATACACACATTACCCTGAGAGGTAAGTTCCATGCTGATAACACACATTTACCCTGAAGGTAAGGCCCCTGCTGATACACACATTACCCTGAGAGGTAAGGCTCTGCTGATACACACATTACCCTGAGAGTGGTAAGGCCCCTGCTGATACACACATTAACCTGAGAGGTAAGGCCCCTGCTGCATACACACATACCTGAGAGGTAAGGCTCTGCTATACACACATTACCCTGAGAGGTAAGGCCCCTGCTGATACACACTTACCCTGAGAGTAAGGCCCCTGGCTTATTACACATGAATTAGCCCTGCAGAGTTAAGGCCCCTGCTGATACACACATTACCCTAGAGGTAAGGCTCCTGCTGATACACACACTTACCCTGAGAGGTTAAGGCCCCTGCTGATACCACATTACCCGAGAGTAAGGCTCCTGCTGATACACACATTACCCTGAGAGTTAAGGCTCTTGCTGATACACACATTACTCTGAGAGGTAAGGCCCTGCTGATACACACATTACCTGAGAGGTAAGGGCCCCTGCTGATATACACACATTACCCTGAGAGTAACGCCCCTGCTGATACACATATTACCCTGAGAGGTTAAGGCTCCTTGCTGGATACACCATCACTTACCCTGAGTTTATAGGCCCTGCTGACACACATTACCCTGAGAGGAATCCGCTGTACACCACTTACCTGAGAGGTAAGGCCCCTGCTGATACACATATTACCTTGAGAAGTAAGCTCCTGCTGATACACACATTACCCTGAAAGGTAACGGTCCTGCTGATCACAATACCCTGAGAGGTAAGGGCTCCTGCTGATACAAAATTACTCCTGAGAGGTAAGGCCCCCTGCTGATAACACATTACCTGAGAGGTAAGGCCCTGCTGATACACACATTACCCCTGAGAGGTAAAGGCCCCTGTGATACAAATTACCCTGAGAGGTAAGAGGTCCTGTGATAACACTACCCTGAGAGGTTAAGGCCCTGCTAGATACACACATTTACCTGAGAGGTTAGGCTCCTGCTG
>NC_036844.1:11517492-11547413 GCF_002910315.2 Salvelinus sp. IW2-2015 | reverse complement strand
TACCCGTGAGAGGTAAGGCTCCTGCTGATACACACATTACTCTGGAGAGGTAAGGCCCCTGCTGATACACACATTACCTGAGAGGTAAGGCCCCTGCTGATACACACATTACCCTGAGGAGGTAAGCTCCTGCTGATACACAAACATTACCCTGAGAGGTAAGGGCCCTGCTGATACACACATTACCTGAGAGTAAGGCCCTGCTGATACACACATTACCCTGAAGGGAAGGCCCCTGCTGATACACACATTACCCTGAGAGGTAAAGGCCCCTGCTGATACACACATTACCCTGAGAGGTAAGGCTCCTGCTGATACACACATTACCCTGAGAGGTAAGGCCCCTGCTGATACACACTTTACCCTGAGAGGTAAGGCCCCTGCTGATACAAACATTACCTGAGAGGTAAGGCCCCTGCTGATACACACATTACCCTGAGAGGTAAGGCTCCTGCTGATACACACATTACCTGAGAGGTAAGGCCCCTGCTGATACACACATTACCCTGAGAGTAAGGCCCTGCTGATACACACATTACCCTGAGAGGTAAGGCTCCTGCTGATAACACACATTACCCTGAGAGGTAAGGCCCTGCTGATACCACATTACCCTGAGAGGTAAGGCCCTGCTGATACACACATTACCCTGAGAGGTAAGGCCCCTGCTGATACACACATTACCTGAGAGGTAAGGCCCCTGCTGATACACACATTACCCTGAGAGGTAAGGCCCTGCTGATACACACATTACCTGAGAGGTAAGGCCCCTGCTGATACACACATTACCCTGAGAGGTAAGGCCCTGCTGATACACAATTACCCTGAGAGGTAAAGCCCCTGCTGATCACACATTACCCTGAGAGGTAAGGCCCCTGCTGATAACATATTACCCTGAGAGTATAGGCCCCTGCTGATACACACATTACCCTGAGAGGTAAGGCTCCTGATGATACACACATTATCTGAGAGGTAAGGCCCTGCTGATACACACATTACCCTGAGAGGTAAGGCCCCTGCTGATACACACATTACCCTGAGAGGTAAGGCTCCTGCTGATACACACATTACCCTGAGAGGTAAGGCCCCTGCTGATACACACATTACCATGAGAGGTAAGGCCCCTGCTGATACACACATTACCCTGAGAGGTAAGGCCCTGCTGATATACATATTACCCTGAGAGGTAAGGCTCCTGCTGATCACACATTACCCTGAGAGGTAAGCCCCTGCTGATACACATATTACCCTGAGAGTAAGGCCCCTGCTGATACACACATTACCCTGAGAGGTAAGGCTCCTGCTGATACACACATTACCCTGAGAGTAACGGCCCCTGCTGATACACACATTACCCTGAGAGGTAAAGGGCCCCTGCTGATACACACATTACCCTGAGAGGTAAGGCTCCTGCTGATACAAACATTACCTGAGAGGTAAGGCCCCTGCTGATACACACATTACCCCTGAGAGGTAAGGCCCTGCTGATACACACATTACCATTGAAGAGGTAAGGCCCCTGCTGATACACATCATTACCCTGAGAGGTAAGGCTCCTGCTGATAACACACATTACCCTGAGAGTAAGGCCCCTGCTGATACACACATTACCCTGAGAGGTTAAGGCCCCTGCTGATACACACATTACCCTGAGAGGTAAGGCTCCTGCTGATACACACATTACCCTGAGAGGTAAGCCCTGCTGATAACCACATTACCCTGAGAGGTAAGGCCCCTGCTGATACACACATTACCCTGAGAGGTAAGGCCCCTGCTTGATACACACATCCTTCTCTACACACATTACCCTGAGAGGTAAGGCCCCTGCTGATACACACATTACCCTGAGAGGTAAGGCCCCTGCTGATACACACATTACCCTGAGAGTTAAGGCCCCTGCTGATACACACATTACCCTGAGAGGGAAGGCCACTGCTGATACACACATTACCCTGAGAGTAAGGGCCCTGCTGATACACAAATTACCCTGAGAGGTAAGGCCCCTGCTGATACACACACACATGTACGCATACACGCACACCTCCATCTCCCGGCCCGTGTGTGTGTGTGTGTGTGTGCACTAGCTGCTCAGCAGACTAAATTACAGATGTTGCAGTGGATTGGAGTAACGGGACATAATGAAGCAACGCCGCGTTCCGAGAGGTAATTACCCAGAAGCACCCTCTCCCTGCGCCCGCCCGCAAGCCCCAACGAGGTGAGGGAGAGAAGATGAATAGCCAAAGTACAAAACCACTGACCCCTCAAAAGTTTCATTTACCGTCTCCCCTCTCCCCTCTATCTCCCTCTGGCTCCCCCCTGCCTCCCCCGGCCCTCCCCCTGGTTCTGGGCTGGTTTGGAAGAGGTAATCATCTAGGGACAGTTTTGGTGGCTTGATGAATGGTGTGTGTGGTTTTGGCGTTCGTACACACACACACAGCTATTTATCTGCTGCTGGTCCGAACGCAGCCGAGCAGCGCCGGGAGGTATGGAGCATGCTGGGACTTATTGAGTCACCAGGACCAGCAGAGCGGAGAGACAGACCAGGGAGGAGTGGAGACAGGGAGGAGGAGGAGAGGTGAGAGAAAGGAGAGAGGAGAGGAGGAGAATGAGAAAGAGGGGATGGAGCGATGGAAGGAGGACAAACTGGTGATCCATGGAGGAGAGGAGAGGAGAGAGGAGAGGGATGGATGGAGGACAAACTGGTGGTCCATGGAGGAGAGGAGAGGAGAGGAGAGAGGAGAGGGATGGATGGAGGACAAACTGGTGGTCCATGGAGGAGAGGACAGGGGGAGAGGAGAGAGGGAGACGGAGGGATGGATGGATGGAGGACAGAGTGGTTGGCCAGGGAACGTAGGAGCCGATCAATTCTCCCCCCCAGTCTATCAGTCATGTCCTCTCACTCTGTCCGTTTCTGCTGATGACACACTTTCTCTGGCCAGCCACTCATTTCCAGGCTAGGAGAGAAGGGAGGGGAAGGTGTGTGTGTGTTTGCTCTTGAGTGCATGTGTGCATGCATGTGCATGCCTTTATGCATGTGTTAGTGTGTGTGTGCGTGCCTGTATGCGTGTTGTCCAAGGAGACTGCCTGCCTTGTCGTTGGTTCTGTCAAAGTCTCCCCTCCCAGAAGAGAGTGGGCAAGGAGCTGAGAGCAGCCCAGATCCCAGTTAAGGCCCCCACAGGTAAGAAGGCCTATCCAGCCCCTCTCCTCTCTCCTCTTCTCTCCCAGGCGTGCCAGCCAAGGTGGCAGCAGCCTCCAGGTTTCAGGGCTCTGTCAATGCATAATGCATTAGAGGCCTCTCCTCTCTGCTGTCTGACAGGCCCTCTGCCTCCCTGCTCACTCCAACAGCCTGCACACTAATCAAATACGACACATCCGAATGTCCAGACACACACACACAGAAATGTACTAATCAAAAAGTGTATTTCCTAGAGGCCGACTCCCAGGAGAAATCCAGCTGGAAGAAATTGGAATAATTGATTAGCTTACAAGTTTTCGTTGACAGTTAGCGCGGGGCTATTTATCTCAGTAATCGAGATCAGCTCCAACGTGGCAAATTTGACCAAATCAAACAGCTTTGATCAGAAAATGAATCTGGCAAAAGCTGTCTGTTTCAAGGGTGTCCCGCGAGGCCAGAGAGAAACAAACACGACTGAAAGAGAGAGGAAGGAGAGTGTAGAGATAGAGAGATTTAACAAGTGGCCAGAGAGAGTGAATGATACGTTTACATTGCAAGTGAAATCTCTCAAAATGGATGATTAAATCCACAAAGGGTTTTGTCATTTCAAATGGAGGAGAGGGCTTGTGAAATGACGTGACAACATCAAACTAACTGGCGGAAGTTCAATACGCTCTCTCTCTTCATTGAGTTTGATGTGACAAAAATGGTCCCGCTTTTTCACATTACCACAAGTGGATAACTAATACATTTTGTCATCCGCAAAAACAATGTTGTGAAACAGAATAACCAAAAAGAACCTGTCAGACTGAAAATGAAATAGAAAGTGTTTTACACATAATTCTCTGTAGAGCTCTATCACATAGCTGGGGTAGCGAGGAAAAGCCATGATGGTGTTTTTTTCCGTCACATCCATTCTCATCTAATTTAATTAACAGTCCAACTACAGTTTGTTGAGACAGGAAAAGTGACATGATTTGCATGCTACAGCCGCAGGTTACAAAAGAAATATTGCTGGCTAGACATAACAACGCGTTACGTCACAAAGTTCCCTCTCAGGAAATAAAATATATTTGATTTGTATATGTTGCTTCCTCGTATTCCAAAACCTCTAGACATCCAGTTTGAACGAATAGGTCCTTCAGTGCCACCACATATAGCTTTTGTGAAAATAAATGTACTGCTTTTCGGATGTTTCTTTGCAATGCGAACCATGACACTGATCACAGAGAGAACTGCCTCTCTCAATTTCTCTTCTCGCCTCTCTTTCCTCCTCTCCCATCTTCTCTTTGTGACAAAGACAGTGAGCACTGTAGAATATGTTCTTGACATGTTCCTCCCTCAGTGCCTGTCTGTTTGTTCCCCGGACTGACGGAGGGATTACAGGGTCGTCAGGCTGACACTGAGCGAGACGTAGGCACACGCCACGGCCGTCTCAATTAACAAGCAGCCCTCTGATCCACATTTCAAATACACACACATCACACTTTTGCCCCAGCCCCAGCTATCACACCTGACTCCAATAATCAACAATCATGATCTTCAGTTTATAATGAAATTAGTTCAAATCAGGTGTGTTTGCTAGGGATGGGGGGAAAAGTGTGACACCAATCAGGCCCCGAGGACTGGAGTTGCCCAGGCCTATTCTAGCAGGACACACACACCACACGTTTTTTTTTGTCATTTGTAAACCGATGACAGCCCAGTCTTTATGACATATATACAGTTGAAGTCAGAAGTTTATATACACTTACGTTGGAGTCATTAAAACTGTTTTTTTCAACCACTCCACACATTTCTTGTGAACAAACTATAGTTTTAGCAAGTCGGTTAGGACATCTACTTTGTGCATGACACAAGTAATTTTTCCAACAATTGTTTACAGACAGGTGTATTTCACTTCTAATTCACTGTATCACAATTCCAGTGGGTCAGAAGTTTACATTGACTGTGCCTTTAAACAGCTTGGAATTTTTTTGAAAATGACGTCATGCCTTTAGAAGCTTCCGATAGGCTAATTGACATAATTTGAGTCAATTGGAGGTGTACCTGTGGATGTATTTCAAGGCCTACCATCAAACTCAGTGCCTCTTTGCTTGACATCATGGGAAAATCAAAAGAAATCAGCCAAGACCTCCACAAGTCTGGTTCATCCTTGGGAGCAATTTCCAAATGCCTGAAGGTACCACGTTCATCTGTACAAACAATAGTACGCAAGTATAAACACCATGGGACCACGCAGCCGTCATACCGCTCAGGAAGGAGACGCGTTCTGTCTCCTAGAGATTAACTCACTTTGGTGCGAAAAGTGCAAATCAATCCCAGAACAACAGCAAAGGACCTTGTGAAGATGCTGGAGGAAACAGGTACAAAAGTATCTATGTCCACAGTAAAACGAGTCCTATATCGACATAACCTGAAAGGCCGCTCAGCAAGAAAGAAGCCACTGCTCCAAAACCGCCATAAAAAGCCAGACTATGGTTTGCAACTGCACATGGGGACAAAGATCATACTTTTTGGAGAAGTGTCTTCTGGTCTGATAAAACAAAAATAGAACTGTTTGGCCATAATGACCATTATTATGTTTGGAGGAAAAAGGGGGAGGCTTGCAAGCCAAAGAATACCATCCCAACCGTGAAGCACGGGGGTGGCAGCATCATGTTGTGGGGGTGCTTTGCTGCAGGAGGGACTGATGCACTTCACAAAATAGATGGCATCATGAGGAGGGAAAAGTATGTGGATATATTGAAGCAACATACTAGGATTAAATGTCAGGAATTGTGAAAAACTCAGTTTAAATGTATTTGGCTATGGTGCATGTTAACCTCCGCCTTCAACTGTAGCTACACCCTCTCATCTGGCGACACAATGGAAAACCGTCATTAGAGCATCTAGTTCAGAGGAGATCTCTGTACCTGTCGACCGACATAGGAGTTGACCCATCCTCCCTCTCCTCCTTTCCTCCACCCTTTTTCTCTCTCCTCTTCCTCTCCATCTCATCCTTCCCCCTCCTCTCAACCTCTTCCCCTCACCTCCTCCCTCCTCCCCCTTCCTCCACTCCTCTCTCAACCTCCTCCCTCCTCTCCTCGCCCCTTCCCCCTAATGGGTTTTTACCTGGCACAGCCTGCCGTAAACTCCATTTGGACCTGAGCCTACAATTACCTCCTCCGAGTCTCCAAAGTAACTGCGGCCGGCCTAATTAGTATGCATTATCAATTAACAAACTTAATAGCTGGCAGATTGATTAGATCCTCTGTAGTGGAGGGGGAAGAGGCTGGAGCGAAACACATGTGAAAAATCGTCTCTGGTCTTGCACACTATTTCTCTCTTTCACTTAGACACACAGAGAAACACAGAAAGGCAAGCTTGCACACACACTTATGCAAATGTGAGCGTATACAGTGCCTTCGGAAAGTATTCAGACAGACCCCTTGCCTTTTTCCACATTTGTTATTCTAACTTTTTAATTGCATCCCTCATCAATCTACACACAAAACCCCATAATGACAAAGCTAAAACAGGGTTTTTAGAAATGTTTCCTGATTGATAAAAAATTAAAAACTGAAATATCACATTTACATAAGTATTCAGACCCTTACTCAGTACTTTGTTGAAGCACCTTTGGCAGCGATTACATCCTCGAGTCTTGGGTATGACGCTACAAGCTTGGCAAACCTGTATTTGGGGAGTTTTTCCCATTCTTCTCTGCAGATCCTCTCAAGCTCTGTCAAGTGAATGGGGAGCGTTGCTGCACATCTTTTTTAGGTCTCTCCAGAGATGTTCGATCAGGTTCAAGTCCGGGTTCATGCTGGGCCACTAAAGGACATTGAGGCTTGTCCCGAAGCCACTCCTGCGTTGTCTTGGCTGTGTGCTTCGGGTCGATGTCTTGTTGAAAGGTGAACCTTCGCCCCAGTCTGAGGTCCTGGGCAATCTGGAGCGGGTTATTATCAAGTATCTCTCTATACTTTGCTCCGTTCATCTTTGCTCGGTCCTGACTAGTCTCCCAGTCCCTGCTGCTGAAAAACATCCCCACAGTATGATGCTGCCACCACCATGTTCCACCGTAGGGATGGTGCCAGGTTTCCTCCAGAAGTGACGCTTGGCATTCAGGCCAAAGAGCTCTGTCAGAGTGGCCATCGGGTTCTTGGTCACCTCCCTAACCAAGGCCCTTCTCCCTGATTGCTCAGTTTGGCCGGGCGGCCAGCTCTATGAAGAGTATTGGTTGTTCCAAACATCTTCCATTTAAGAATGATGGAGGCCACTGTGTTCTTGGGGACCTTCAATGCTGCAGACATTTTTTGGTACCCTTCCCCAGATCTGTGCTCTGACATGCACTGTCAACTGTGGGACCTTATATAGACTTATATAGACCTTTCCAAATCATGTCCAATCAATTGAATTTACCACAGCTGGACTCCAATCAAGTTGTAGAAACATCTCAAGGATGATTCATGGAAACAGGATGCACCTGAGCTCAATTTCAAGTCTCATAGCAAAGGGTCTGAATACTTATGTAAATAAAGTATCTGTTTTTAATTTTTAATACATTTTCTGAAATATCTGAAAACCTTGTCATTGCTGAGGATTTAAAAAAATGAATTTTACAAAATGTGGAAAAAGTCAAGGGGTCTGAATAATTTCCGAAGGCACTGTATATTTTTGTATTTAACTCGGCAAGTCAGTTAAGAACAAATTCTTATTTATAATGACGGCCTAGGAACAGTGGTTTAACCGCCTTGTTCAGGGTCAGAATGACAGATTTTTACCTTATCAGCTCGGGGATTCGATCTAGCAACCTTTTGGTTACTGGCCCAACACTCTAACCACTAGGCTACCTGCCACCCCCGCAAATAAATAAATAATAATAATATATATATATTTTTATATATATATATATATACGCACGCGCGCTCATAGAAAAATGAAAACAAATACACCCAAATATACACATGTATGTAAGTATACACACAAGCACGCATACACATGCAAACAGACAATTATACATTGAGTGTACAAAACATTAGGAACACCTTCCTAATATTGAGTTGCACTCTGTCCCTTTTTGCCTTCAGAACAGCCTCAATTCGTTGGGATATTTAACTTCTATTTAGCTAGGCAAGTCAGTTAAGAACAAATTCTTAGTTTAAAACGACGGTCTACATGAACTCTACAAGGTGTCGAAAGCCTCCACAGGGATGCTGGCCCATGTTTACTCCAATGCTTCCCACAGTTGTGTCAAGTTGGCTGGATGTCCTTTGGTGGTGGACCATTCTTAATAGACACGGGAAACTATTGAGTGTGAAAAACCCAGCAGTGCTGCAGTTCTTGACACAAACCGGTGCGCCTGGCACCTAATGCCATGCCCTGTTCAAAGGCAATTAAATATGTTGTCTTGCCCCTTCACCCTCTGAATGGCACACATACATAATCCATGTTTCAATTGTCACAAGGCTTACAAATCTTTATTTAACCTGTCTCCTCCCCTTCATCTACAATGATGGAAGTGGATTTAACAAGTGACATCAATAAGGGATCATAGCCTTCATCTGGATTCACCTGGTCAGTCCATGTCATGGAAAGAGCAGGTGTTCCTAATGTTTTGTACACTCAGTGTACATACTTACAGTTGAAGTCGGAAGTTTACATACACCGTAGCCAAATACATTTAAACTCAGTTTTTCACAATTCCTGACATTTAATCATAGTAAAAATTGCCTGTCTTACATCAGTTAGGATCACAACTTTTTTTTTTAAATGTGAAATGTCAGAATAATAGTAGAGATAATTATATATTTCAGCTTTTATTTCTTTCATCACCATTCCCAATGGGTCAGAAGTTTACATGCACTCAATTAGTATTTGGTAGCATTGTCTTTAAATTGTTTAACTTGGGTAAAACGTTTCGGGTAGCCTTCCACAAGCTTCCCACAATAAGTTGGGTGAATTTTGGCCCATTCCTACTGACAGAGCTGGTGTAACTGAGTCAGGTTTGTAGGTCTCCTTGCTCGCACACGCTTTTTCATTTCTGCCCACAAATGTTCTATAGTATTGAGGTCAGGGCTTTATGATGGCCACTTCAATACCTTGACTTTGTTGTTCTGAAGCCATTTTGCCACAACTTTGGAAGTATGCTTGGGGTCATTGTCCATTTGGAAGACCCATTTGCAACCAAGCTTTAACTTCCTGACTGATGTCTTGAGATGTTGCTTCAATATATCCACATAATTTTCCTGCCTCATGAAGCCATCTATTTTGTGAAGTGCATCAGTCCCTCCACCCCCACAACATGATGCTGCCATCCCCCGTGCTTCATGGTTAGGATGGTATTCTTCGGCTTGCAAGCCTCCCCCTTTTTCCTCCAAACACAACGATGGTCATTATGCCAAACAGTTCTATTTTTGTTTCATTAGACCAGAAGACATTTCTCCAAAAAGTATGATCTTTGTCCCCATGTGCAGTTGCAAACCGTAGTCTGGCTTTTTTATGGCGGTTTTGGAGCAGTGGCTTCTTCCTTGCTGAGCGGCCTTTCAGGTTGTGTCAATATAGGACTTGTTTTACTGTGGATATAGATACTTTTGTACCTGTTTCCTCCAGCATCTTCACAAGGTCCTTTGCTGTTGTTCTGGGATTGATTTGCACTTTTCGCACCAAAGTACGTTCATCTCTAGGAGGACAGAACGTGTCTCCTTCCTGAGCGGTATGACAGCTGCGTGGTCCTATGGTGTTTATACTTGCGTACTATTGTTTGTACAGATGAACGTGGTACCTTCAGGCGTTTGGAAATTGCTCCCAAGGATGAACCAGACTTGTGGAGGTCTACAATTTTTTTCTCTGAGGTCTTGGCAGATTTCTTTTGATTTTTCAATTAGTCTATCAGAAGCTTCTAAAGCCATGACATCATTTTCTGGAATTTTCCAAGCTGTTTAAAGGCATAGTCAACTTATTGTATGTAAACTTTCTGACCCACTGGAATTGTGATACAGTGAGTTAGTTATAAGTGAAATAATCTGTCTGTAAACAATTGTTGGAAAAATTACTTGTGTCATGCACAAAGTAGATGTCCTAACCGACTTGCCAAAACTATAGTTTGTTCACAAGAAATGTGTGGAGTGGTTGAAAAACGAGTTTTAATGACTCCAACCTAAGTGTATGTAAACTTCCGACTTCAACTGTATATACGCTCGCGGATCACACATACACACTTTTTTTGAAACAAATTAGCCGTACATATTCCATTAATCCATTCTCTGAAAGAAGCAGGAGGCATGATAAGATACTTTACAGAAAAAAGGACAATGGTCAGGCAGTAAAACATATACACACACTGGCTTAAGAGGCCTCATTGTGTCGGTCTATACAAGTCTCCACATTCAGGAAATATAGGCCCTAGTGAATGCACTACGCTATTTCTGTAATTCACAGGACTTTTCATTTGTAATTCACACAAATGATTGTTAAACCAATAAGAAAATATGAAGTGGAAGGAATAACTTGTATTTTGTATGCAAAGGGTCCATCCCATAATGAGCGTGTGTTGTTATGGCCTGCTTCACAAATACTGCAAAATAGAAAATAGAACCCTGCTTCCTAGAAGGTAAGTGGAGCCATGGGAAGCATGTTAGGAAAAGGAAGGCAATTTGTCAGGGAGATGAATATTACAGTTAAAGCAGGCATTCATTTTCTGGACATTGACGTCGCCTTTAAATTGTGCTGTCTGACATAAAAGTCGCTGAATAGATAGGAATGTCTACATGTTTCACTCTCCTTCTCTCCATTTATCTTTTTGTTGGCCTACTGTTTTTTTGTTGCTGCAATTACATTTTGACAAGGTGATGTGTTTTTGAACACCCGTTGGGGACAAATATCATCGTTCCATGTTCAACTGCTCGATTAATTGGTTATCCTTCAACTGCTCATCTCACATTAAAAGTTCCTCCATTTTCATTACCCAACATAATAGGCTTGGCATGTAGATATAGCACCTTTATCGAAATATTGAGAAAATAAAAGATTTAGAGAAACGAGAAAATAGTTCCAGGTTGGAGGCCAAGAGTCAGTCCTGTTCACATCTCGGTTAAATTCATCATTACAAAGAATAAAAGTCCAATAATTCAGCCGAATGACAGAGCGTATGGAAGTCCCGTTACTGTGGAAAAACGTGGATTTATTTTCAAAAGCATTCAAATAACACCGAATGATTTATGACTACACAATGCGAGATTTGAGTGAGCAAATTTAGCCGAATGCGTCTCTTTTTTTCACGCATGTTGTCCATGGTGCTGAAAATTACTGTCGCCCTCATTTTCCACAAGCTAAATGAATTCCTGTGTGCTATTCAAACGTTTTCATCTATCTTAAATGATTGAATTAAGAATAGTTGATTATTTACATAAATATCAATAACAAAACATTACGCGAATTACCCGCAATACTGGCCACAAACTTTGTACGCCTGAAAATATACTTTATTTTCATTAGGAAGCATGAAATGCGATCATTATGCATTCATTAAAGGCCACTATAAACAATTACCTAGGTTCGCCTTTCCGTTATCCTGTAATGGGTCATTGTGGTGATGGAAGAAACTTCAGGGTAGGCCTATCATTTTTAAACATGCCCACTAATACAGAGGCCATTTTAGCATAGTTAGGTTACCTTAAGGGGCAGAGATGCAACAAATGGAATACAATTCAGCATTTTGATGGTGCCTGTATCATTTCCGTCATGTGTGTATGCGTTTTTCTCTGATATTTTCCGCACAGCAGACGGGTCCGGCAGATCCATTACCTGGGCATAGTGGGCAGAGAAGCGACAAAACGCTAGTTGCCCAGATAGCTCACAGAGCGGTAGGAATGGGCAGGAGATTCGGGGAAGCAGCGGAATTGAGGAGTCACATACAATGAGTGTCACACCGCACGGAGGACAATGGCGGAGGGGGAGAGTGGACCCCGCCGCGTGCTCTTTGGTGTCTGTCATCATGGTAACAACATTCTGAGGTGAGGGGACAGAGGGAGGGAGAGAGAGGGAGAGAGAAAGTGAGTGTAGGCCAGGGGATCTATCTCAACATCAGTGACAAATCTGTAGTAGAGGTTAGCAGTGTGTTTGTGTGTTTGTGCTGAGTGTGTTATATTACACACACAAAGTGCACTTCTCTGCGGATTGTATCGTTTTACTGAAAAAGGGAAAAGCACTGTGCGTTAATGCGGATCCATGATATTGGACTAACATGTTATTTGTTTGTGGGTATAAGCCTACATCTGGATGCATTATTTCAGGGCTCTATAGACATTCTCCAATGATAACGTTTTACACCATTTGATTTTCCCTCTCCACCCCCTGCCTCTAACTCGGGCCTGTGTGTAGGGACCGGTCTCACAAAAATACGTGTTGATGCTTATGCCTTAATAAATTACGTAAATAAATTACAATGTAAATGAATGAATTAGGTTAAATACAAAACAGCTGGATAATAGCCTTTTTTTCCTGAGACGTGGAGGCAATTCAAAGCATCTGAACTTTTTCTGTGGTGTAGTTTTCTAAAAACTGAACGCTGCTTACCATTGGATGTTTTTTAATTGGACTTTTCGCCTATTTTAAGAGGGAGTCCCATTTGATATTTCAGTAAGCCTAATTAATGTCAATATGCAATGACATTAACCTTCAAGATATATTGTCACGGTCTCTTACAGATGTAGGTAGGACTAGGACTGCAATAACCTCCTAGTTTAACACAAGAGTTTCAAGAGAAGCCATCTGCTCCAAGGTAACAAGAGTGGCCTCCGCATACAAGTGTATCCACATAACAGAACAGAGTTCGGCTCAGCTCACACACAGCTTGCTACCACAGAACAGAGCATATGTTCCCGCTGTCTCCGGGCACGTTGCCTATATACCTATGAGCTTGCTTCAGCGTCAGTTTGCACTGATGTATATTTCGTTGTCCGCAAGCTTAATTTTGATTTATCGTCCGTCCATAAATTAGAAAAATATGTTTTAGAATTCCATCCCGCGGAAAAGCGGCGCGTGATGTCAGGGGATTGGGTGATATTTAAGATGTCAGAAAAACGTATTGGATTAGCGCGCTTTGTTCCCTCGCAACAGCAGGTGTTTAATCACGGTTGATGGCTGAGGCTAAATGCGTTAGGACAGCACAGGCCCAAAACTGGAGCTGCCTTCCCCGGATTGCGATAAATCATATGGCCGAATGTTGCTGTTTACCCCCCCCCCCCAATATCAACACACACACACAAACCGTGCATGGCAAGCTCTTGGAACAACAATAGCCTATTTTAGACGCGCGTTTTTGTCGGTGTGAAATATACCAATAGGCCTACACTAGCTGTCTCCACTGAGAACCATCCACAGCCAAAAAGTCTCTCCTATAGGCCTAATTCACATTGTGTTGCTTGAATTCACTAACCCATGTCCACTCGGGTTAAATCAATTGATATCACCAGTGTAATTGTTACTAATATAGTAGGCCCATCCATTATCAAGGCCT
The DNA here is from genome assembly GCF_002910315.2 of Salvelinus sp. IW2-2015. Taxonomy (NCBI): domain Eukaryota; kingdom Metazoa; phylum Chordata; class Actinopteri; order Salmoniformes; family Salmonidae; genus Salvelinus; species Salvelinus sp. IW2-2015. The sequence continues at coordinate 11,533,740 of NC_036844.1, read as the reverse complement.
GGAGACTGGGGTGATAACATCGGTGGAACAATTATGGCGAATATTAATCTAATTCTTTCTGTTAATCATGATTTATGTAACATAAATACATCTAGATAACTCGATTAAACTCGCGAAATGTGGACTGAGGCACTCAGGCTCAAGGTGTGAATGAATTCTGGTTTCGATATGGCACTTTAGTTCAGGCAGGAGTCTGTTACAGTCTGCTGCAGTGTCAGTGTGCTCGAAGTTTCTCATACACAGCCAAGCTTTCTTCCCCATGCACCATCATCGTTATCATTATCACCTTATAAAAATAGATTACTTTGCCAATACACGCTCTCCCGTTTCACACGGATGTGTATTTCCCCGGTAGGCAGAAATGGATGAGAGGTTTGGAGAGGCTGAGGGAGAGAAAGGGGGAGATAGGGGGAAGGAGGGAGAGAGAGAGGGAAGGAGCGGGAGAAGACGTTTAGGAGAGCAAACATTTTCAAGGTCACTTGGTGAATTGGAACGAGCGCGAGGAGATGCATTGCGAAAATAGCGCGTTTTGACACGAGCGCGCGGTTTGATTAAAAGGCAAAGTAATGGGTTTAAACACATGCCACGAGCATGCCGCCAGAGTCCATCGGCTTTTTTTTCTTCTCGCAAATTACTTAACGGTGCAGTGATGGAAATACGATTGTAATGTTTGGTAATAGAAAAATAAAGCCCATATTCTTTTTCTTGCCTTCTTGTTTTCTGACATACACAAAATAAATCACCCAAGCTAATAGCCACGGTGAATGGGATTTTTTTTACTCTTCTCCCTGAAACCTTCTGAGGGAATTCGAACGCGTTCCTTGCGGTTTCATTTTACATTCGTTATCTCGGAACAATATTGGTTGAACTGATGAAATATCAAACACCCAATGTAACATTAACAGTTATGACTGCTGAGACAAAAAGCTGGTGTAGGTTTGCACAACAAATAAGGCAACCTTGGAAAAATGAGGAAGGAGCCTTGTTACAGAGCGCCTTAAATATGCCTAATAGTGGAACCAGAACGATGGGAACCCTCATGAGTGGAACCCTCCGAGCAGAACAAAGGGGGTTGCAAAACAAACTGCGGGATGATTTAATGTTGTATGCGTGGGGGAAACAACTAGGACCACATTAGCTAGCAGAGAAACGTGCTAATCATGATTACCTGCAAGTGGGAACGCTGCCAGGCACGAGCTCAAGTCACAATGGATATGTATCCAGGATTCTGAAGTAGGCTATGAATAATAGACTATACCTGCAGGCCTAAAGTCACTGAATAAGCCATGCAGGTTTACAGGCTGCAGAAGACGGACCAGTGTGACTGAATATACGTCGATTGCTAATGACATAGGCCTATGTAGGCTATTTGAATATATTACAGGTGGAGGCTATTTTGTGTTTGACACCCAACCTCTGGTAAACCCTGAACAGCCATTCAGTCCCCTCCTCTCTGTCTATCGCTTCTCAAATCAAATGCTATGTAGACCTTACAGTGAAATGCTTATCCTGCTCTCTTCTCTGTCTATTCTTCCTCTGTGTTTATCCTGGAACCACCTCTTCATTGAGGCTCTTAATTCGCCTCTAATTCTGTGTGTCAGAACAGTGTTCCCCCGCTGTCCCGCCATCGGCCCCTTGTCTCCCCGTTTTCAACCCGCTCTCTCTGCAGCGCTACACAGCCCAATGACACAAGGCAAATTGCGTTTAATAAATTAGCTTAATGGATCCGGCGATCGGTTAGCGGCAGCGATGTTTCCTCTAGTTAAGCAAAACATTTATATCCGCCACATTTCTCTCTCTCTCTCTCTCTCTCTCTGAGTGTGAGGGGAAACCGGGGAACTGGGCTTCGGGAGATGCACGTGCGCACAATGAGGCCCAAAATAAGACCTGAATGCGGCACGCTCTCACTGCACTTTGTTTTGCAGGGATAGGCTAGTTAGTTTGCTCTTGTTCGATGTATCCTTGTCCGTCCATGGCGGTTAGAGCATGTTGATGGTAATCAGGTATAATGCTTCATTGATTAATGTTGGTTTGGATAAATGTTTAATGCTGCTGTGCCAAACAGTTTAGATTCATGCATAATGGGGGGGGAGACACATTTTCATGACGTGTACCATTACTTCATCATTACCATCGTCGTCATCATCATCGTCTGAGGAAGACGTCACCTTTAAAATCCTATCCTCTTCAACGTTAATGGCTAAGTGCCCTTATGCTGTGGGTTAAACGTCAATGACGATATGACACCCATCTCTCCATTCCCCCCCCCCCCCCCCTATCTCTCTTCTCACCCGTCCCTTTCTCGCTGTCTCCCCCTCTCTTTCTCTCCATCCCTCTCTCTCGCCATCCTTTACGGCCTCTGCATGTTTGGTTGCGCAAAACAATCTCATCAGACATTATTGATGTTACAGATGTTATAGTAATCAAATTATCGGCGTGTGAAGGGCCTCCCCGTCACTGTGGCGCCTGATGAATTACGGTAAAGGTCACAGCATGCCGCGACTTTATGGGAGCCCTCTCCGGTTTGCACAGCAACGCTCAGGTGAGCTCCTCCAGGGCCGCGCGCTGCAGACACATTTCCGTTCAGGTTAACGGTGTTTCTCACTCGGAGGGGCAGAGGCAGGCAGGGTGCCCTGAATGGCTTTTCAATGAACTTGAGCTATTTGTAGATGCAGTTTCACTGGAGAAGTCTGTTGCAATTATTCGCAGATATAGGCCTATTCCCTTTTCACAATTCGGAGGTTTAAACCAGTATGGATGAAAATAGTAGCACCGGGAGCCAACTCCTGGCTATGTAGGCCTCTTCTCCCATTAAATGGGGTTTTCCAGAGAGGCCAGTAATTTGCAGCTTCACCTGAGACCGTCGCTGTCCACTGCCTTGTGTAGCTGAACATCAGACAAGCCACCAATTCTGTCGCTGGCTGTGGTTCTGAAAGGGTAGCCTATTGAAACGTTTCAATGGAAAACAACGAATTGAACGCAACCCCGCTTGCCTTTTTTGACGATTCAATACACAAAAATTTACCACTTGGGATCTCCACCATGTGCCCACAATAAACAACTCTGAATCAAAAGTAACAAAATAACAATATTGCACGTGTAAGCCTGCAGTCGTTTCGGTTGGCTCGAGCTCTGAAGCGAACAATATTCTAAGTTGATTATGTAATTACGGTAGTAGGCCTGCTTTTAATCATCCTGTTATAGATTGCTGAATTAATTAAGGAACCTGTCATAACAGTTGTGGGTCAGAGTTTGATCTGAACCGCATTTCCCCCCCCCAAGTGCTGTTTATATCACCGTCTTTTAAAATAAATGTATATAGAAAAATGTACTCTAACCATCTGAGCATTCAAGTGTCTCCTGACACTACACCTGACATTGGCTTTTGGGAAATGTGTGCCCTTTCGGAGAGACCATTCATAGAACTTGGCAATACATGGGTCTGTCTGTGGCCTATATTTAAAAAATGTTCATAATCGCTTCTCAAAATGTAATGTAGCCCAATCAAAGAAATTACCAATCGGAGATGGATTCATCGTTTTATTAAAAGGTCCGGGATCCTTGGGACGTCCCTACCCCATTGGAATTCAAATGTAAAGGGTTAGGTAAGGGTTATTGTTATGGTTATGGTTAAGGTTAGGGTAAGGGTAGGGGTTAAGGTTAGGGTTTTGAGTATTGACGTCCCAAGGATCCTTTTTAGCACAAGTCCTTATCAAAAAGGCCAGTCCTCGATTTAGGGTCCTGCTGTCTGGCTGGTGGTTATTGTCTCGGAGCGAGGGGTGGAGAGGAGGGAGGGAAGGAGACTGAGGCTTTACCGCTGTCACTCTCGACCACATTAATCCACACGCAATTAGGTGTCAGAGCGCGCGGGGCTTCTCTGTTTGATGATAGCCTTGGGCTGCGCGAGCCACTAATCAGGAGAGTAAACTCCGCTATATTTCAATTTGGGAGAGCGCTCTTCCGCTAAGGGGGGCCCTGGCACMGCGATAAATAAAACGCCCATTTACTGCATCGCCTCATGGAGACATCCAAACTGCGCTCGGCTCCAAGCCTCGCCACCACCAAGCCCCCTAATCATAGCCTACATTTAGAGACCCAACATAAATCATACAATTGGAAACGCCATGATTAGGGATGCCATATAAACTAAACCCGATATAAACTACACTGCCTGCTGTTTCCGCTTTTCCTTGTTGTTGTTTGGAAAAGTAGATATGAAATCATTTGCAATAAAAACTAGATGAAATTGACGATTAGTAACATTTTTCAATATATGGCTACGGTTTTATTTAGGCTACAGTGGACTTATTTTCTGGTAGTCCATTTATATGTGATTTGGAAGCAGGATTTATAGGCGTGATGAGTGACAAAATGACAACTATTAAAGCGAGTAATCCCTGGTAGACTATTATGACACATCTGTCATTCACCATGTGAGACGGTCTCTACCGAAGTGCCCCGAACTCCTTTCAAATGTTAACCAGCCTGTTCCTGATCTCGTTAAAGTGTTAATTGTCTGAATATAGTCCATTTATATAATCCCCTTGGCTTCGCCGCTGCCCTTCCAAATAGGTTACTTCTAATTCTCTAAACGGAGTGGATTTGAGTGAAGTGCCGTACATAATCTCTATTCAAATATTTCCATATGACAACTGCTTACCGACCACTTCAATTAAAGGCCAGTCACTTTCTATTTGAGCCGTTCTATGGAGAGCCAGGCGGGTGCGTGGAGAGAACAATAGAACCCTTTAAAAAGCGTTTCCAAAACTGCTGATCGACTGGACCGTCCCACGAGCCGCCTCTGAGATCCTCCAAACCGCAGGCCATGGACCTCAGGGATTAAGGGGTGGATAGGGAGGGATGGAGGGGTATCACAACTGTGCTTTTTTCCCTCTCTCTCTACACAAAAGTGCCTGGCTGTGCGGTGCATGCGTGCTCATCGCGTGAAAATGAGATGCGCATTTAAATCTGAGAGCGCTAGCAAGTCCACCGCCTGTGGCCACCGCAGGAGTAGGGTACCTGCTCGCCCCGCGGGTTAATTAATTGGTCCTGAATGCGACAGAGCACGAGGAGGAGCGGCCAGCAGCAGCCAGGGTTTGATACTCTACATCTGTGGTTTCTAGAAGAATCATTCAGTCCCCCCTACACACCCCATCCCCGCGCGCGAGGGTGGATTTTAAATAGGAAATTAGCATTCAGATGAGAGCTGCATGGATGGAGGGAGGCACTGGGACGGGAGGCCTCACGCCTCTGAAAAGAGAGGGAGCAGGGAGGAGGTATATTAATGACTCTGCGCGCACTTCCGTGACATAATCTCCAGCCCCTCCATGCTAAAAATGGAGTTCTCCGCCATGGACACGCTATACAGCCTAGTCCCCTGCTGGATCGGTTCTAAGTTTTCACACAAATAGGCAATTTGTAAAACATATTCTGATCTGGCGAGATTGGTGGGTGGTTGTGCTTGGAATGGGGTTGGCACTGTTTGAGCTGGTTGTTCCCACAGGCAGTTCACTCAAGAGTGACTTCGAAATTGGACGTCTATCCATGTCCTGAGGACGTCGGTAAATGCCTTCAAAACCGGCCACTAGTGGCAACAGTGAGCGCTTTTAGTGAGCGCAAACAGTGAGCGCTTTTTTGAGCCGCAAAACCCAAGTAGGCTTGGGTTTTGCTAGGGTTTTGTGGATGGGATGGATGATGGGCGTAATCCCATGACTCTGGATCAGAAGGTTGTATGTTGGTTTAACATTTTTGTGTGTGTTAACCTTATCACAAACCTTAACCCTTACTTTAACCATTCTGGATCAGAAGGTGGACAGCCTAGCAGTTAGAGCGTAACCGAAAGGTTAACCAAAACCATAACCTTCTAAATTTGACATTTGGAGAAACGTGAATAAATGTCTAATTCTGCAGTGAGACTGTGAGAGCTTGTTGTGTTATAAATTATACTAGGCTAATGGTTTATTCCCAATATAATTTCTAGTAATCTTCTCACCATTCATAGAGTGACTAACTCAATGTCAAATCCTCTGTCATATTGACCAACATTTATCATCTTTACACACGATTAATATGGAACGAAAAATCATGTTGTCCCTCATTTCTTGTTGTGTTGTATAAATGATAGAATATAAAACAAACTGAAATTTGGGTAAGAAACATGTTAGCATTTAATGCAACCCCATTTGAAGGTCCATGGATCTGACTGCATTGCTGCTTCCAGTCACGTTATGTACAGTACACAGTGTTCTCAGTTCACAAGAAAGAAAATACACACTGAATTAACATGTGCCTTACATTAACATAGACATGTGCTTCTTTAATAAAATAAGCAGCCCATTTCCTTTGGTGCAAATGAAAGTATTCTGTACATTTTGTAGCCACTTTGTATTTTTCCATGCTTTTACACACACATACACATGTATTTTGTGTTATAGATATGTGGTATTGGAATAGAGGCCGGAGGGCACACATTTAATGTGTTGTGAAATCTGTTGTGAAATGTAATGTGATGTTTCAATCGTATATAACTGCCTTAAAGGAAAACTCCACCCAAAAACTATATTTTGAAAGTTACTTATCTTGAAAACTTGATTGCTGAGAAGCAAAACATTTTGGGACCATGTCAACAATGGACTATTGAAACAAATACCAAAATATAGTTTTTGGGTGGACCCCAGGAAGAGTAGCAGATGCCTTGGCAGCAGCTAATGGGGATCCATAATAAATACAAATACACCACACACACACACAAACAAGCTCTCACAGTCTCACTTCAGAATCCAACGTTTGTCCATAAACGTACAATTTCGAAGGTTAAGTTTAGGCATTCATTCCGAAAGGTTAAGGTAAGGGTTAAGGTTTGGGACAGGATTAAAACCCCAAAATAAAAACGAGTGCCTAGGACTGGGAAACCGACCCTCGGAGCCGGAGCTCGCATCTTATGCCCATCCGCCATCCCTGTCCACGACGCCCTAGCAAACCGCTGGTCTGCTTGACAGTAATAGCGATTACCGTTGCCCCTAGTGGCCGTTTTATAAAGTAATCTCCTGATAAGGAGAGAAACCTGGGAGGACGTCGAATTTCACCTTGGCTCTTGAGCATGTGAGCGCACGCACACACTTTGGTATCTCAGGTCAGAGCCTTAACAACCCTAATTGTCTATCAATGAGTCCCCTAATTTAAAAAGCAACATGGCGGATCAACCCAAATAGATATTGCCTGGTTGTGTCTTATCTCTCCCCCTGCTATGGCTTTTAGAGTCAAGAGTGAAGAGGGAGGAAGAGGCAGATGCAAAGTGCTTGTATAGGCCGGGCAGAGTACCAGCCCTGAGCACTCCACTCCGCTTTATTGTGTAGGTGCTGTGAAATACAGGTCTTCATTAGGGGCCTGCCTGGACAGGAGAACCGCCAAGGGGCTTTTGTGAGCGTGAATCACAGAGGTTTATGTGTCTTTTGTGTCGCTAACACTCCACTACGTCAGACGGAGTCCGTTTTAGTGCAAGCCTTTATGGGCCCAAATTGCTCCTGAATAGGACAGGCAAGCACTTTAAAAGGCACTCACCTTCCTCTCACCCCTTTTAACTTATTAACTTACATTAACTCATTTTAACCTGTCAGGGGCCTCGTGCCTGAGATCCCCGCTGCTTGCAAATAAATGATGGTCGCAGTAAATAAAGTGAGTGTGTAGGTGAGGCACAAAATGTGTTTACCTCGGCTTGAATCAACACACTCAAGCTTTTTACTTCCCCATCCATGTTAATGAAGCCCGTCTCCGTTTGGACTGCGTTGATCKCTCTTTAATGCACTCCGCTGGTTTTTACAGCACAATCAAACGCTAATTAAGAACTGGGGAGGGTGGAGGGGGTGGCTTCTTACAGAGAGCCATCATAAAGGCATTCTATGTTTCCATTGTGCGTTCACTTAGAGAGCACAGAGAAGAGAGGAGAGGCAGAATGCACCTGGCTGCATGCCGCTCCTCAAATTACTTGGTTTGCTAACACTTTACATTAAAGTATACTTTATAAAGGGTTTATAAATCGATTATAAAATATATAAAAAAGGTTGATATGTTACATTTCGAAAACGTTGTAGTGGAACGTTTTACTGCAAAAAAGTTCAAATGCAAGTACTTGGCAAATACATTTAAAGTAAATGTATATCTCATGAGACTGGGTTGCTCTATCACTATGGACATTTCTATTAGTGTGTGTGCTCACAGGTACAAATGCACGCATTCCACCCCCCCCCCCCCATCTCAACAGAACATTTTCTTCCCCTACTCCAGTCTGCACACAGCAGATAGATACACATGTGAAACCAGAAAAAAGTAAAGTGAAAAATCTAATGTACTGAAAGCCTGAATGTGTGTGTCGTCCTAACGAAGACCTGATTGAACATTTCTGAGTGGGAAGATGTAGTTCATTAGTCTCCACGCTTCAGAGCAGCATTTAAAAGAAACTTCAGTGCAGAAAAAAATCTAATTACAATAAAGGAGAGTCACACAATAGCTGTGAAGCATCAATTTAAGCCTAATCACCACAATCACCATCCCCAGGGGTCCCCTGGTGACAGACAGAGATGGGTTTGGGGGAGAAGATTGTATTTGGGGTGGATATGACACTTTCCACTTCCCTCCAAAATATAGTATTCATCAAACCCTATTCTGTTCCACTTTATCTCACAAATGAATAAAATCAAAATTTAAGTATTATGGTTTGTAAATTGTATCTGCATTGACTGAACATGTGAGTTTTTGTTTGCAAGTATTTATTTTGATTAGTTATCATATTGGAGGGTAATCAATGTGGATAGACAATGTACAGCTTCAAATACATCTGCTGTAATAAATGTTTGGATGTACAGGTAAAATAAGTGGTGGGAGAGATAAGGAAAAACCTTGAAGTTGCTGAGGAATTAAGAGCAGGAGGTCTGACTGTGGAAGGAGTCTGGAATAGAGGCCTTGACTGAGGAAGGAGTCTGGAATAGAGGCCCTGACTGTGAGGAAGGAGTCTGGAATAGAGGCCCTGTTTTTTTACTCTTACTCACTGAAAAACCTCTGAAGGAAATTCGAACCGTTCCTTGCGGTTCACTTTTACATTCCGTTTATCTCGGGAACAATATTGTGTTGACGAATGAAACTGATTAATAACACCACATGTGCATGAACGCCATACGTAACTTACAGTTATGACTGCTGAGACAAAAAGCTGGTGTAGGTTTGCACAACAACCAATAAGGCCAACCCTTGGAAAAAAATGAGGAAGGAGCCTTGTTACAGAGCGCCTAAATATATGCCTAATAGTGGAACAAAGAACGCTGGCCACCTCATGAGTGGAAACCTCCGAGCAGAAAAAGGGGGTTGCAAAACAAACTGCGGGAATGATTTAATGTTGTATGCGTGGGGGAAACAACTAGGACCACATTAGCTAAGCAGAGAAACGTCTAATCATGATTACCTGCAAGTGGGAAACGCTGCCAAGGCACGAGCTTCAAGTCACAATGGATATGTATCCAGGATTCTGAAGTAGGCTATGAATAATAGACTATACCTGCAGGCCTAAGTCACTGAATAAGCCATGCAGGTTTAACAGGCTGCGAGAAGACGCGCAGTGTGACTGAATATACGTCGATTGCTAATGACATAGGCGCCTATGTAGGCTATTTGAATATATTACAGGTGGAGGCATTTTGTGTTGACACCCAACCTCTGGTAAAACCCTGACAGCCATTCAGTCCCCTCCTCTCTGTCTATCGCTTCTCAAAATCAAATGCTATGTAGACCTTAACAGTGAAATGCTTATCCTGCTCTCTTCTCTGTCTATTCTTCCTCTGTGTTTATCCTGGAACAACCTCTTCATTGAGGCCTCCTTAATTCGCCTCTAATTCTGTGTGTCAGAAAGTGTTCCCCGCTGTCCCGCCATCGGCCCCTTGTCTCCCCGTTTTCAACCCGCTCTCTCTGCAGCGTACACAGCCCAATGACACAGGCAATTGCGTTTAATAAATTAGCTTCAATGGATCCGGCGATCGGTTAGCGGCAGCGATGTTTCCTCTAGTTAAGCAAAACATTTTATCCGCCACATTTCTCTCCTCTCTCTCTCTCTCTCTCTGAGTGTGAGGGGAAACCGGGAACTGGGCTATCGGGAGATCACGTGCGCACAATGAGGCCCAAAATAAGAACTGAATGCGGCACGCTCTCACCTGCCTTTGTTTTGCAGGGATAGGCTAGTTAGTTTGCTCTTGTTCGATGTATCCTTGTCCGTCCATGGCGGTTAGAGCATGTTGATGGTAATCAGGTATAATGCTTCATTGATTAATGTTGGTTTGGATAAATGTTTTAATGCTGCGCTGCTGCCAAACAGTTTAGATTCATGCATAATGGGGGGGGAGAACATTTCTCATGACCGTGTACCATTACTTCATCATTACCATCGTCGTCATCATCATCGGTCTGAGGAAGACGTCACCTTTAAAATCCTATCCTCTTCAACGTTAATGGCTAAGTGCCCTTAATGCTGTGGGTTAAACGTCAATGAGATATGACACCCCATCTCTCCATTCCCCCCCCCCCCCCTCTATCCTCTCTTCTCACCCGTCCCTTTCTCGCTGTCTCCCCCTCTCTTTCTCTCCATCCCTCTCTCTTCGCCATCCTTTACGGCCTCTGCATGTTTTGTTGCGCAAAAAAACAATCTCATCAGACATTATTGATGTTACAGATGTTATAGTAATCAAATTATCGGCGCGTGAAGGGCCTCCCTGTCACCGCGGCGCCTGAATGAAATTACGGAAGGTCACAGGCATGCCGCGACTTTATGGGAGCCCCTCTCCGGTTGCACCGCAACGCTCAGGTGAGCTCCTCCCATGGGCCCGCGCGCTGCAGACACATTTCCGTTCAGGTTAACGGTGTTTCTCACTCGGAGGGGCAGAGGCAGGCAGGGTGCCCTGAAATGGCTTTTCAAATGAACTTGAGCTATTTGTAGATGCAGTTTCACTGGAGAAGTCTGTTGCAATTATTCGCAGATATAGGGCCTAATTCCCTTTTCATTCGGAGGTTTAAACCAGTATGTGGATGAAAATAGTAGCACCGGGAGCCAACTCCTGGCTATGTAGGCCTCTTCTCCCAATTAAATGGGGTTTTCCAGAGAGGGCCAGTAATTTGCAGCTTCACCTGAGACCGTCGCTGTCCACTGCCTTGTGTAGCTGAACATCAGACAGCCACCAATTCTGTCGCTTGGCTGTGGTTCTGAAAGGGTAGCCCTATTGAAACGTTTCAATGGAAACAACGAATTGAACGCAACCCCGCTTGCCTTTTTTGACGATTCAATACACAAAATTTACCACTTGGGATCTCCACCATGTGCCACAATAAACAACTCTGAATCAAAAGTACAAAATAACATTTATGCACGTGTAAGCCCTGCAGTCGTTTCGGTTGCTCGAGCTCTGAAGCGAACAATATTCTAAGTTGATTATGTAATCTACGAGTAGTAGGCCTGCTTTTAATCATCCTGTTATAGATTGCTGAATTAATTAAGGAACCTGTCATAACAGTTGTGGGTCAGAGTTTGATCTGAACCGCATCTCCCCCCCAAGTGCTGTTTATATCACCGTCTTTTAAAATAAATGATATATAGAAATAGTACTCTAACCATCTGAGCATTCAAGTGTCTCCTGACACTACACCTGACAATTGGCTTTTGGGAAATGTGTGCCCTTTCGGAGAGACCATTCATAGAACTTGGCAAATACATGGGTCTGTCTGTGGCCTATATTTAAAAAATGTTCATAATCGCTTCTCAAAATGTATGTAGCCAATCAAGAAAATTACCAATCGGAGATGGATTCATCGTTTTATTAAAGAGTCCGGGATCCTTGGACGTCCCTACCCATTGGAATTCAAATGTAAAGGGTTAGGTAAGGGTTATTTGTTATGGTTATGGTTAAGGTTAGGGTAAGGGTAGGGGTTAAGGTTAGGGTTTTGAGTATTGACGTCCCAAGGATCCTTTTTAGCAACAAGTCCTTAAATCAAAGCGCCAGTCCTCGAATTTAGGGTCCTGCTGTCTGGCTGGTGGTTATTGTCTCGGAGCGAGGGGGTGGAGAGGAGGGAGGGAAGGAGAACTGAGGCTTTACCGCTGTCACTCTCGACCACATTAATCCACACGCAATTAGGTGTCAGAGCCGGGCGGCGGGGCTTCTCTGTTTGATGATAGCCTTGGGCTGCGTGGAGCCCTAATCCAGGAGAGTAAACTCCGCCTATATTTCATTTGGGAGAGCGCTCTTCCCGCTAAGGGGGGCCCCTGGCACGGCGATAAAATAAAACGCCCATTTACTGCATCGCCTCATGGAGACATCCAAACTGCGCTCGGCTCCAAAGCCCGCCACCACCAAGCCCCCTAATCAATAGCCTACTTTAGAGACCCAACATAAATCATACAATTGGAAGGCCATGATTAGGAGATGCCATTAAACTAACCCGATATAAACTACACTGCCTGCTGTTTCGCGCTTTCCTTGTTGTTGTTTGGAAAAGTGATATGAAATCATTTGCAATAAAACTAGATGAATTGACGATTAGTAACACATTTTCTCAATATATGGCTACGGTTTTATTTAGGCTACAGTGGACTTATTTTCTGGTAGTCCATTTATATGTGATTTGGAGCAGGATTTATAGGCTGTGAATGAAGTGACACAAATGACAACTATTAAAGCGAGTAATCCCTGGTAGACTATTATGAACATCTGTCAGTTCACCCATGTGAGACGGTCTCTACCGAATTGCCCCGAACTCCTTTCAAATGTTAACCAGCCTGTTCCTGATCTCGTTAAAGTGTTAATTGTCTGAATATAGTCCATTTTATATAATCCCCTTGGCTTCGCCGCTGCCCTTCCAAATAGGTTACTTCTAATCTCTAAACGGAGTGGATTTGAGTGAAGTGCGCGTCATAATCTCTATTCCAAATATTCTTTCCATATGACAACTGCTTACGCGACCACATTCAATTAAAGGCCAGTCACTTTCTATTTGAGCCGTTCTATGGAGAGCCAGGCGGGTGCGGTGGAGAGAACAATAGAACCCTTTAAAGAAGCGTTTCCAAAAACTGCTGATCGACTGGACCGTCCCACGAGCCGCCTCTGAGATCCTCCAACGCCAGGCCATGGACCTCAGGGATTAAGGGTGGATAGGGAGGGATGGAGGGGTATCACAACTGTGCTTTTTTCCCTCTCTCTCTACACAAAGTGCCTGGCTGTGCGGTGCATGCGTGCTCATCGCGTGAAAATGAGATGCCGCATTTAAATCTGAGAGCGCTAGGCAAGTCCACCGCCTGTGGCCACCGCAGGAGTAGGTAGCATGCTCGCCCGCGGGTTAATTAATTGGTCCTGAATGCGACAGAGCACGAGGAGGAGCGGCCAGCAGCAGCCAGGGTTTGAATACTCTACATCTGTGGTTTCTAGAAGAATTCATTCAGTCCCCCTACACACCCCATCCCCGGCGCGCGAGGGTGGATTTTAAATAGGAAATTAGCATTCAGATGAGAGCTGCATGGATGGAGGGAGGCACTGGGACGGGAGGCCTCACGCCTCTGAAAAAGAAGGGAGCAGGGAGGAGGTATAATTAATGACTCTCGCCGCACTTCCGTGACATAATCTCCAGCCCTCCATGCTAAAAATGGAGGTTCTCCCGCATGGACACGGCTATACAGCCTAGTCCCTGCTGGATCGGTTCTAAGTTTTCACACAAATAGGCATTTGTAAAACATATTCTGATCTGGCGGATTGGTTGGGTGGTTGTGCTTGGAATGGGGTTGGCACCTGTTTGAGCTGGTTGTTCCCACAGGCAGTTCACTCAAGAGTGACTTCGAAATTGGCACGTCTATCCATGTCCTGAGGACGTCGGTAAATGCCTTCAAAACCGGCCACTAGTGGCAACAGTGAGCGCTTTTATGGAGCGCAAACAGTGAGCGCTTTTTTTGAGCCGCAAAACCCAAGTAGGCTTGTGGTTTTGCTAGGGTTTTTGTGGATGGGATGGATGGATGGGCGTAATTCCCATGACTCTGGATCAGAAGGTTGTATGTTGGTTTAACATTTTTGTGTGTGTTAACCTTATCACAAACCTTAACCCTTACTTTAACCATTCTGGATCAGAAGGTGGACAGCCTAGCAGTTAGAGCGTAACCGAAAGGTTAACCAAAACCATAACCTTCTAAATTTGACATTTGGGAGAACGTGGAATAAATGTCTAATTCTGCAGTGAGAGCTGTGAGAGCTTGTTTGTGTTATAAATTATACTAGGCTAATGGTTTATTCCCAATATAATTTCTAGTAATCTTCTCACCATTCATAGAGTGACTAACTCAATGTCAAATCCTCTGTCATATTGACCAACATTATCAATCTTTAACACACGATTAATATGGAACGAAAAATCATGTTGTCCCTCATTTCTTGTTGTGTTGTATAAATGATAGAATATAAAAACAAACTGAAATTTGGGTCAAGAAACATGTTAGCATTTAATGCAACCCCATTTGAAGGTCCATGGATCTGACTGCATTGCTGCTTCCAGTCACGTTATGTACAGTACACAGTGTTCTCAGTTCACAAGAAGAAAATACACACTGAATTAACATGTGCCTTACATTAAATAGACATGTGCCTTCTTTAATAAAATAAGCAGCCCATTTCCTTTTGGTGCAAAATGAAGTATTCTGTACATTTTTGTAGCCACTTTGTATTTTTCCATGCTTTTTACACACACAATACACAATGTATTTTGTGTTATAGATATGTGGTATGGAATAGAGGCCGGAGGGCAACACATTTAATGTGTTGTGACATCTGTTGTGAAATGTAATGTGATGTTTCAATCGTATATAACTGCCTTAAAGGAAAAACTCCACCCAAAAACTATATTTTGAAAGTTACTTATCTTGAAAACTTGATTGCTGAGAAGCAAAACATTTTGGGACCATGTCAACAATGGACCTATTGAAACAAATACCAAAATATAGTTTTTGGGTGGACCCCAGGAAGAGTAGCAGATGCCTTGGCAGCAGCTAATGGGGATCCATAATAAATACAAATACACCACACACACACACAAACAAGAGCTCTCACAGTCTCACTTCAGAATCCAACGTTTGTCCATAAACGTACAATTTCGAAGGTTAAGTTTAGGCATTCATTCCGAAAGGTTAAGGTAAGGGTTAAGGTTTGGGACAGGATTAAAACCCCAAAATAAAAACGAGTGCTAGGACTGGGAAACCGACCTCGGAGCCGGAGCTCGCATCTTATGCCCATCCAGCCATCCCTGTCCACGACGGCCCTAGCAAACCGCTGTCTGCTTGACAGTAATAGCGATTACCGTTGCCCCTAGTGGCCGTTTTATAAAAGTAATCTCCTGATAAGGAGAAGAAACCTGGGAAGGACGTCGAATTTCACCTTTGGCTCTTGAGCATGTGAGCGCACGCACACACACTATTTGGTTATCTCAGGTCAGAGCCTTAACAACCCTAATTGTCTATCAATGAGTCCCCCTAAATTTAAAAAAGCAACATGGCGGATCAACCCAAATAGATATTGCCTGGTTGTGTCCTTTCTCTCCCCTGCTATGGCTTTTAAGTCAGAGTGAAGAGGGAGGAAGAGGAGATGCAAAGTGCTTGTATAGGCCGGCAGAGTACCAGCCCTGAGCACTCCACTCCGCTTTTATTGTGTAGGCTGTGAAATACAGGTCTTCATTAGGGGCCTGCCTGGAAGGAGAACGCCAAGGGGCTTTTGTGAGCGTGAATCAACAGAGGTTTATGGTCTTTTGTGTGCTAACACTCCACTATCAGACGGAGTCCGTTTTAGTGCAAGCTTTATGGGCCCAAATTGCTCCTGAATAGGACAGCAAGCACTTTAAGGCACTCACTTCCTCTCACCCTTTTAACTTATTAACTTACATTAACTCATTTTAAACCTGTCAGGGGCCTCTGCCTGAGTCCCCGCTGCTTCAAATAATGATTCGCAGTAAATAAAGTGAGTTGTGTAGGTGGGCCAAAAATGTGTTTACCTCGGCTTGAATCAACACACTCAAGATCTTTTTATCCCCATCCTCGTTAATGAAGCCTCTCCGTTTGGACTGCGTTGATCCTCTTTAATGCACTCCGCTGGTTTTTACAGCACAATCAACGCTAATTAAGAACTGGGTAAGGGTGGGGGGGGGGGGGGGGGGTGGGGTCTTACAGAAGCGATCATAAAGGCGTTCTTGTGT